>NC_088864.1:7243860-7310796 GCF_032884065.1 Artemia franciscana
ACGATGCTTTTCTTGTAGTGTTTTCTAGTGGATCTTTTTAAAAGAAATAAAATTCTTAGTAGATTTTCTAGTAGATCTTTTTCAAGTAGAAATTTTCTTGTAGATCTTTTTCTAATAGATCTTATTAAAAGAAATTAAAATTCTTAGTAGATTTTCTAGTAGATCTTTTTGAAAGAAATCAAAATTCTTAGTAGATTTACTAGTAGATATTTTTCTAGTAGAAATTTCCTAGTATAAATTTTCCAGTAGATCTTTTTAAAGAAATTAAAATTCTTAGTAGACTTTCTAGTATAAATTTTCCAGTAGATGTTTTTAAAAGGAATTAAAATTCTTAGTTGATTTTCTAGTAGATCTTTTTCTAGTATAAATTTTCAAGTAGATCTTTTAAAAGAAATTAAATTCATAGTAGATTTTCTAGTATAGATTTTCCAGTAGATCTTTTAAAAGAAATTAAATTCTTAGTAGATTTTCTAGTATAAATTTTCCAGTAGATCTTTTTAAAAGAAATTAAAATTCTTAGTAGATTTTCTAGTAGAAATTTTCCAGTAGATGTTTTTAAAAGGAATTAAAATTCTTAGTTGATTTTCTAGTAGATCTTTTTCTAGTATAAATTTTCCAGTAGATCTTTTTAAAAGAAATTAAAATTCTTAGTAGATTTTCTAGTAGAAATTTTCCAGTAGATGTTTTTAAAAGGAATTAAAATTCTTAGTTGATTTTCTAGTAGATCTTTTTCTAGTTGAAATTTTCTAGTAAATCTTTTTAAAAGAAATTAAAATTCTTTGTAAAAGAATTTTTAGAAAAAAAAACCAAACCTTCCGTCTGAGGGATCTCCCTTTCTCTTTTGTATAATTTTTTGAATTTGACTCCATTCTCGATCCAGTTCGGCTTTTTCATTCTTTTCGCTTCTCACTTTCCTTGTTTTCCTGCCGTCAGCCATTTTAACGCCATATTGAAAAGCTGCCTTTGGTAAAGCCTCTTTGTTGGCCATGTAGTCACTATACTCTTCCGCTGTGTCAAAGTCCCATCGACCGATTGGTCCTTTCTTGTTACCCTACAATAAAAATGGTAGCTTAGGAATAACCAAATATTAGCGTCAAAGATTTTTAAAATATTCAAACACATTGGGCTAGTGATATCATTCTAATGTGTCCTAATAGATTTTAATTTTGGTTTTAATTACTTGTTTATATATATTTATGATGTAATGACGTTTTCTTTTGTATTGGGAATAACATTATTCTCTAATCATTTTGTTCAAAGATTACGTTACTGATTACAACCTGGTCTGCCCTTGGTTAACTAGTGGACCTTGTACTGTTTTAGGCTGTTTGCAAAGGTGGGTATGTGCAAATCAAGTACATGTTTGGTGTGGGATAAAGAAACAGTCATTTCGTATTCGAATTTTTATGTTATTACTAAAGTTGCTTTGGTAGAGTGATGGCTTGATATCTGCCTAGCAATCCAGGGTTCAAACCTGGTTGCCATAGGACCGACGGGAAAACGGACCGCTAGTTAAGTTAATTCCCATTATACATCTATGCCTCTCTAAGAGAGAAAGAGAGAAAGGAAGAAAGAGAGAGAGAGAGAGAGAGAGTTCAAACCTGGTTGCCATAGGACCGACGGGGAAAACGGACCGCTAGTTAAGTTAATTCCCATTACACATCTATGTCTCTCTAAGAGAGAAAGAGATAGAGAGAGAGAGAGAGAGAGAGAGAGAGAGAGAGAGAGAGAGAGAGAGAGGAGAGAGAGAGAGAGAGAGAGAGAGAGAGAGAGAGAGAGAGGAAGAGAGAGAGAGAGAGAGAGAACGGTTTATTAAACAATTTTCGTAGCTCTTGGTTATTTTGTAGATGCAAAAACATTAAAAACAAAAATTATGCACTGTTAAACGTAGACGTAAACAAGAGCTAAGAGCTCATATAGCACTTGTGACGAGGCGAGAAGAGCTAAGAGCCAAGAGATCATATGGTATGAGCTCTAACAAAATTCTATGAATCAATAGATTGATTTAAAAAGGAAAATAAGAGGCTTAATGCCGGTCAGGATTTAAAATAAGAGCTCTGAGTCACGATGTCCTTCTAAATATCAAAATTCATTAATATCCGATCACCCACTCGTAAGTCATAAATACCTAATTTTTTCTAATTTTTCCTCTCCCTTTAGCCCCCCAGATGGTCGAATCTGGGAAAACGACTTTATCAAGTCAAATTGTGCAGCTCCCTGACACGCCTATCAATTTTCATCGTCCTAGTACGTCCAGAAGCACCAAACTCACCAAATCACTGAACCCCTCCCCCCAACTCCCCCAAAGAGAGTGAATCCAGTACGATTCTGTCAATCAAGTATCAAGGACATTTGTTTATTCTATCCACCAAGCTTCATCCCGATTCCTACACTCCAAGTGTTTTTCCAAGATTTCCCCCTCCAACTCCCCCCAATGTCAAACGATCTGGTCAGAATTTGAAATAAGAGCTCTGAGACATGAATTCTTTCTAAAAATCAAATTTCATTAAGATCCGATCATCTATTCGTAAGATAAAAATACCCCAATTTTCCACATTTTCCAAGAATTCCGGTTTCCCCCTCCAATTCCCCCAACGTCACAGGATCTGGTCGGAATTTAAAATAAGAACTTCAAAGCACAAGATCCTTCTAAATATTAAATTTCATTAAGATCTGGTCACCCTTTCATAAGTTACAAATACCTCAATTTTCAAAATTACCCCCCCCCCTCCAATTCCACCAAAGAGAGCAGATCTGGTCCGGTTATGTCAGTCACGTATCTTAGACAGGTTTTTAATCTTCCCATCCAGTTTCATCCTGATCTCACCGCTTTGAGTATTTTCTAAGATTTCTGGTCCACCTCCAACTGCCCCCCCCCCACAATTACGCTTGATCCAGTTGAGATTTAAAATAAGAGATCTGAGTTACGAGGTCCTTCTAAATATGAAGTTTCATGAAGATCCGATCACTCCTTCGTAAGTTAAAAATGCGTCATTTTTTCTTATTTTTCGGAATTACCCCCCCCCCCCCCATATATATCAGATCCGTTCCAATTATGTAAATCACGGATGTAAGACTTCTACTTATTTTCCCACCAAGTTTCATCCCGATCCCTAAATTCTAAGCGTTTTCCATTATTTTAGGTTCCCCCACCCCAAACTTCCCCCAACCTCACCAGATCCAGTCAGGATTTAAAATAAGAGCTTTGAGACACGATATTCTTTTAAATATCAAATTTCATTGAGATCCGATAACCCGTTCGTAAGTTAAAAATACCTCATTTTTTCTAATTTTTCAGAATTAACCCCTCCCCCAACTACCCCAAAGAGAGCGGATCCGTTCCGGTTATGTCAATCATGTATCTAGGACTCGTGATTATTTTCCCACCAAGTTTCATCCCGATCCCTCCACTCTAAGTGTTTTCCAAGTTTTAGGTTTCCCCCTCCCAACTCCCTCCCCCCAATGTCACTAGATCCGGTCAGGATTTAAAATAAGAGCTCTAAGACACGATATCCTTCTAAACATCAAATTTCATTGAGAACCGATCACCCGTTCGCAAGTTCAAAATACCTCATTTTTTCTAATTTTTCAGAATTACCCCCCCCCCCCCCCCCCAACTACCCCAAAGAGAGCGGATCCGTTCCGATTATGTCAATCATGTATCTGGGACTTGTGCTTATTTTTCCATCAAGTTTCATCCTGATCCCTCCACTCTAAGTGTTTTCCAAGATTTTAGGTCCCCCCCCCTCCAAATCCCCCCATGTCATCAGATCCGGTCGAGATTTAAAATAAGAGCTCTGGGACACAATATCATTCCAAAAATCAAATTTCATTAAGATCCCATCACCCATTCATAAGTTAAAAATACTTCATTTTTTCTATTTTTTTCTGAATTAACCGGCCCCCCACTCCCCCCCCCCCCCCCCAATGGTCAAATTGGGAAAAAGATTATTTCTAATTTAAGCTGGTCCCGTCCCTTATACGCCTGCCAAATTTCATCGTCCTAGCTTACCTGGAAGTGCCTAAAGTAGCAAAACCGGGACCGACAGACAGACAGACCAACAGACAGACCGACAGACAGACCAACAGAATTGGCGATTGCTATATGTCACTTGGTTAATACCAAGTGCCATAAAAAACCACAAACTAATTATAATATCGGTTTGTCCTTTTCAAATTTTGTCTGCGGGTTAGATGTCTCAATGGGCTGGGTCCAAAGGCAATGCTTTTCCAAACCTCATAATAAGATTACATTATCTTTGTTCTAGGCACTGAATGTTTAGTGTGATGAGTGCTTCTTGGTAAGGAATATCTCAAGAACACAGGATGATCCTAACTGCCCTTTTCTGTTCTGACTCTAGGTCGTGCATTAGGTGAGCAGTATGTAGTATAGAAGGGCTCCACACAGGACAGGCATACTCCAAGACTGGTCGCACATAACAAAGATATGCACGGAGAAGACTAATGACATCGCAGGCAAAGCGACGCATTTTGGACAGTGTTTGAGGGGAAGCATTTCCTTTCGTAATTACACTGTCTACATGTGCGGCCAAAGAACAGTATCTGGAGAAAATAACACCGAGTATCTTCACTCCTTCTAATAGTCCTTAATTAGGTCTTACTTCTATATACTTCACACTTACTTCTATATAGACGAATTGGATCTTTTTGGTGTTAAAATTCTGTCTCGTCCTTGGACCATAGGTAGGTTGAGATGCTTTACTCTCTTTTTGAACTTTATTTTGTTCCCTTTTTCTTGAATTCAGTATAAGCCAAAGCACCAGCGCCAGAGGGTGGGGGATAGGGTGAAACTTGCCTCCTAATTGTTGGGCCTCTCCTAGATTTCGAAACAATATTTTTATTGCATTTTTGGCTTTTTTTGGGGTATTTAGAGGAGGGAGCAAGAATTCCCTCCTAGATTTTGAAAATACATTTTCCTCTCCAAATACACGAAAAGTATCATTTTCGTGAACTGGTGCCACTGAGCTAAAGGATGCTAAACTACATGTCCCTAGGACTCAGAGCGGACCTTAAATAGATCTTAAAGACGTAAAAAGAGGCATATGGTACAAAATTCCAAAACAAACTCTGAAATAGGGCTAAATAAAAAAAATCTTGGCAAATACTTATAAATAATATAATTGCTATAAATTCAGGCTATAACTATACAGCAGTCACAATTAATACTAAATATGTTTATGAGATTGATTTTAAAACTACTTCTTAAATTATGCACGAAGTAAAAGAACTGAAAAGACATGGAGACGAACCCGCATAATCACACACAAAAAAGTTTTACAAAACTAAGCAAAAAAAATTTTTTCGACTTACCTCTTTTGCTAGGTGACACCTGTACAGAAAAAGAATAAGCTAAACTAAATCGGATATTCAAGCGGATCTTATCCCGATTTATCAGCAGAAATAATAGACGGCTAAGGTATTTATCTCACAGTGCTGAGCCGTCTTCCAAAAAGAGCAATAATAAATTATGCTTTCAGTTAGAATAACCAGAAAACCCATTTCATTTATTCATTCATGCTAATTCATGTTCTCTTTGAGTTTGATTTATTATATGCCTTTATTTGAGCTCGTTTTAGCTTTTGATATCGCTATTTCCGTTTCTTCGAAAACCTTATTTATGAATTTTTTTTTTAATAAAAGAAAACTCAAATAGATAACGCAAAATTGACCCAAAAAACGTTTAAGCTTTGTGCCATGATAGTTGTGGAAAAGTTTTCAGAGCATTGAGACAACTTCAAAATTCATTGATTACAACTTCAACATAAAGCAAGGCTTATTGATTCATTAATAGACCTAATAAAAATTAATCTTAAATTATCACAGAATTAAATTAACTATAATTGATATATCAAAATAAATTAATATGTTCAATAGAATAAATTAAGTTAAATGAACTAAAATATGTAAAATCTATTTAAGTAATAAAATTAATTGTCAGAGAATAATTGAGTGGAATACAACTAAAGTTGTAGTTTCCAGAATAGTTCTTTAAGTTTAGTAAATCATATTAGTTTTCATTTTTGTTTCCAAGCCTCTAAAATCGTTGTAAATACTTATTATAAAAATCGTATAAAATCTTCCACAGTTTATAAACATGATGGATTGCGCATGCATTCAGAAAATACAGGTTTTACTTTCGGAGTATGCAGTTTATCGAAATTAACATTCCGACTAAATATAAACAAAGAGTTGAAAACTTCGCGACTCTGAAAATTTACATTTGGTAATTCAGCACTATAGACCCACACTCCCTATTAGACAGCCCCGGTTGTACTTCAAAAGTAAAAAAAAAAAAAACATAAAAACAAGAACAAACTAAGTTCCGGGGTAGATATTTTCGAGAGGAAGAGACATTTTCAACGGAGAGGGTTAGAGCCCCTTGATGATCTTTTATTTATTTGGTTCAAAATAATTCCTTTTTTTATTGCATTTCTACAAAGCATAACAAAGTTGTTGTTTTTGTTGTGTTTCACACTTTTTACAAATTTGCATTTAAAAAATTACGAAAGACAAAATTATCAGGATCTTTATCTTTTACAAGCAATTTTTCAAAAGAAAAATCTTTTCAAAACGATAAAGATATGGAGAAAAGAAACTAATAAAAGGAAGCTTACAGCATCCATTTTGGTATAATCTACTTCTTCGTCAGAGTCAACAATGGCATCTTGCATTTCTTCAAAACCAGGATAGCATTCAGCATATCCCTCTGGTTCATTTGTAAGCTTGGCCATTATCCCCGTTTTCCCTTCAGGCTTCCTTCCATCTTGTGGTTTCAACATATTACCAAGTCTATAAAAAGAAAAGCACGCAATTTAAAAACTTATCAAACCATAGATTTGCAACTGCGTTGCAAACTAAATACGTAAAATCAACACTAAAGGAGTTAAAAACAATAAAATTGCAAACTACCAAAAAAGCACTCCGAGGGGCACATACTTTCTGGGTAGTCTCATCAGCATTGAAACCTGGATTAATAGTTTTACTTTCTAGAATTCCTAACTACTAAAGGACAATTTTATCTAAACATAGACTGGAGAATCTGAAAAATATAGGTTAAATTTTCTTTCGAAAACAACGAAAAAATGAAAAAGCCTTAAATGTGAAGTCACGATAGCACATGCGCATGAATGCAGTACAGAATATTTTGACAAACTAAGAGTCAGTCACTAGACATGTTGGGATTTTTCCAGATGAGGCCAAATACTACAAAATGTAAACCTTTCCTTGTCACTGAAAAATGCGTAATTTAGTTCAGAAGACAACCGAAATGAGTCATAGCGATAATACAGAAAAATATTTTCAAACGATAAAGATATGAAGAAAAGAAAGTAAAAAAAGGAAGCTTACAGCATCCATTTTGATATAATCTACTTCATATCTTGCTGAATTTCAAAACATTCTGGTTGCTGAATTTCAGTATAAGTATACGTAGATGCTTTGGAAGGGCAAAAATTAGACTATTTGTTCATGGTCAAGTGTGTAATTTTGTTTTTATACTACTAAGGAACCGGCTTATAGTCTCCGCTCTCTATGGTTGGTAACTTGGGCCTTCGGCCTTGCGCAAGTAATATCGTGACTTCACATTTAAGTCTTTTCAGTATTTCTGTACAGTTTTCAGTTTTTCAGTTTTTTTCCGAATGAGGCCAAGTCCAGTTTCTAGTCATTAATTTTCTATGATTTTTAACTTTAACAAATTGACTTCACTTTACCTTTAAGTTCGAACTATATACTGCACTTCGTTTATTATTTTGCTTCATTTTTTTTCAAAAGATATTCAAGTATTAACGTGTTTCAATATTTGTGCCTTGCTGAATTTAGTTTCAAGTCATTGATTTTCTATGATTTTCAACTTTAACATATTGACCTCACTTTACCTTTAAGTTCGAACTATATACTGCACTTCGTTTATTATTTTGCTTCACTTTTTTTTCAAAAGATATTCAAGTGTTAACATGTTTCAATATTTGGGCCTTTCTGAATTTAAAACGTCTAAATTAACTTCATAAGATGACAGACTACAGAAGTTACTATAAAATAAAAAAGAAAACACGGAACAAACTGAAAGTCCGATGAAAAATCAAGCCAAATTTAAAACAAAGACAAAAATATATTTTTGCTTTACTGTAAACTGAAAAGCTGAAAACTTTACAGAGAAACTGAAAAGCCTTAAATGTGAAGTCACGATAGCACATGCGCAAGGCTGAAGCCCCAAGGTACCAACCATAGAGAGCGGAAACTATAAACCGATTCTTTAATAGTACAAAAACAAAATTACACACTTGACCATGAACAAATGATTTAACTTTTGCCCTTCCAAAGCATCTACGTATATTTATACTGAAATTCAGCAATCAGAAAAATACCACAAAATGTGAACCTTTCCTTGTCACTGAAAAATGTGTTATTTAGTTCAGAAGACAACCAAAATGAGTCATAGCGATAATACAGCAATCTACACTTCCTTTGCTGTGTTATAATTACATTCAAATTAAGGATAATATCTAGATACGAGAAGAAAGCAATCTTCGGTAATATAAAAAATCTTTTAGGATAAACAATTTTTCTTAATAAGCCAAAATTGCACGCAAAAGGGGGAGGGGAAAAGAGTCGCCTTCTCCCTCTATCTAACCAATCTAAAGCAAGGAAATTACTTCAATTTTTCCTTGGGCGGGAGAAAAGGGGGTGAGAGATTTGTTAAGAAAGACCAAGATTCATGAAATTCGTACACTCATCCAATTTCCGAATATTCCCACCTATAGTCTACATTTTAGAAGTTTCCAATTATAGAGGAAGAGAAAGATCTTCAATCGAAATTCCCCTTCCTCTAACTCCAGAGCAACAATATTATCAGTGAATTACTTGTTAGGCTAGGTAGATAATTCGAAGTCTAAAAGGAACATTTGGGGAATACATTTTCTCAGTATGATTTTTGAAGTATATTTGTTGACAAAGTGAAGCAGAGAACCCTTTCCATATTCTCAAGACTTTCAAGCTGGGAAATACCGAAGAAATATAAACAACAATGTGTCAAATAAACAAAAATGCATAAGTTTTATTTTTCACACTAAGATTTTTTTATTTTGCAAATCATGTGTAAAAGAGAAGATCAAAAGAAGTTTCTTAGAATCACAGCGGAGTTCTTTGGAGATGGTCAAACAAGAAATTTTAAATATAACCTGATAAAGGACAACACTCCACCAATTCTTCAGGTTAACAGTGCGATAAATTTGCAGAAGTATGTATGCTATTTGTATGTATGTATGTATTGTATGTATGTATGTATGTAAGTATGTATGTATTTGCATAAGTACCAGTTTGCTACGAAAACATGATTGTTATATCTGGAATCGCTAGCAAGCTATTCACCATTTCACAAAAATACGAGTTCATCTAAATTTTCTACCGAGGGTTGGTCACCACTGCAAGACGACCCTCAAATGGGCGCGAGGCCGATTTCCGAAATAATTTGGATTTGAAGTATATTCTGCGAAAAGGTATATAAATTATATAAAGGTATATAAATCGCTCAAATTCAGTTTGGATACCCCCAATTTAACCAATGCTAAAAAAAAACTTACGTGCTCTCTGCTTCTTCAATAACAGTACTCTTTTGTTCTCGTTTCTCTCTGTCTTCTCCACCAAAATAGCTTGTGCGTTTCTCCTCTTTAACATATCTTTCACGATCACGTGATCGAGCATCCTTTTCTGTCCGCTCTCTCTCCCTAAAAAGATAACACATTTTAAAACGCTTAAACATGCTTATATTTTTAATTAGGTTTTTGTTTTTCAGTCTGAGCAGATTCTTGACAAAAGACAACTGGTGACTCCCATACAGAATTTCTTAATATATAGAATAGATTCTTATGGTTTATTACAACATTGAGGGTAACATTCGTTTCTTGAAGCAATATAAATTTTTAGGCACTTTACAATTACATTTGTCGATAACTACCTGAATTAATTGTAAAAGTTACGCAGCCAATGATGATGTTGAGGGAAAGGAGGTCAACCCAATGAAAAACAAATTATGGACATACACGGGCAAATACAAAAAACGGTAGGGGAGTTCTGCACTGAGGACGGTCTCGACTGAAATAGCCTGAATTAATTATAAAAGTTACGCAGCCAACAACGATGGTGAGGAAAGGATGTGAACCCAGTGGGCAAAAATATGGGCATACATGGGCACACAAAAATGGTAATGAGGGTTCCGCACTGAGGACGGTCGAGCAGAGGTCTCGACTGAAATGGCCTGAATTAATTATAAAAGTTACGCAGCCAACGATGATGGCGAGGAAAAGGAGGTTAACCCAATGGCAAAAATATGGGCATACATGGGCACATAAAAACGGTAAGGAGTGTTCTGTACTGAGGACGGTCAGCAGAGGTCTCCACTGAATTATCTGCATATTCATCCTTCGTTTTCCACATGCTGGAGATATCCTCGTTCTTTCTACTTAGCAAGCTGCTTCATTTTGTAATTTTATTGTTTAAAGTAAATGGGCATCAATAAGTTTTTCCACTCTTGATACATTGTAAAAATACATTTTATCCCATTTCCGCGTCCTTTGTGTTTAAGGTGTTATTCTTAAATCATTGGAGGCAAACTTTAGCATAAAAATAGGGGATTGAGGAGGGGGCATCCCCTTTACAAACGGAGTAACGTTTGTTTATTTTATGTGTTAGTGTTGGTTCTTAAAATCAGTTTACATTTTTTTTCTGTTTTTTTTTAATGTCTGTTAGTTTTTAATACCATCCGAGGAATCGCACATTTCGATCCGGGGGGGGGGGGGGATTATGGAGCCTCTTAGTGTATGAATTTCAGTTTTTATGGGGCAGCTCATACCTGTACGAGAAAAAAAAGAAAGTACAGCTTTTTTACATTTAAAGCTTGTATATTAACATCCAACCAATTGAATATTTTCTCAGTAATTGTTTCAAACTCTACTGTAAGGAATGATTCATTCGAGCCACAACACCTAGTCTAAAGTAATCTACAAATGCTACCAATTCTTCCCTATTATCTGATGTGAACGCCGACGTAGTCTGAGAGTAACTTATGTGACACAATCTGCAGTATACACTTGTAACTGAGGTGTTAAAAAGTCAGTAGAGGTCGTTCGCACAGATGAGAAAGAGGGTATTCAATTGGAACTTGCTCGTCTTGCAATTTCCGCAGCAATAAGTGTAATAGCGAAGCATGAAGAGAACAAAGACAATGCTTCCTCACACACACCATGATAAGAGAGATGAGAATCTGATGCGTAAGGCTATCAAAAGCTTTCTTTATATCAAGAAAAATCGCTGCAAGAATGACAATAGAGTCTATGGATTGTCATATAAACTGAAGAAGTCTACTGCATGCATGTTCTGCAGAATGGTTTACGCGAAACCCGAAATGACGCTGATGGATTTTTTTTTTTTTTTCTACTTCAATAAAATTTACCAGATGTTTGAGCATTGACCTTTCAAATATCTTAGAGAACACTAACAGAAGAGAGATGAACTGTGCTTCATCTCTCAAAAGTTGTCACGATCACCTCCTTTAAATAGAGCTATCACACGTGCCAATTTAAGGCACTGGCGAATAGTCCTAGTTTAAACGACTGATTCATCAAATGGGAAAGTTGGGTGATAATCGATGGAAGGATAGGTTACATAAGAATTATTTTAAAACCAACACTTAGTTGATGATAACAACTAAGGCTACGTGGATGACATTCCGGTTTAGATAGATAGATAACTTTTATTTTCACCAAAATTTTCACAGCATTGCCAAATTTCTTCGGTATAGTCACATTAATAAGCGACGCAAAAAAAAATAAAACAAAACACTAATCAATCCTCCTGACTTTTGTTATATATTTTTAGAAAACTAGGCATAAAACTCTTCGCTAACCGCTGGTGGCCACAGCGTACCGGCTGAAGTTTCTCAACAAGCACTGCAACCCTGCGCGGGAGTCGTTTTGTTGTAGACTGAGGGGGGAAAAGGGTTTTGTGGATTGGGTGGATCAGAGATTTTCTTCTTTTACTCTTCTTTTTACTCTTCTTTTGAGTTTTACTCTTCTTTTTCCAGAGTTTGTATTTTAAACTTCGTCAGCAGCTCTTCATACGACATTTCTGCCTGCTTGCAGAAATACTTTGATCCTTTGGATTTACCAATTATTCAAGAGAATGGCCATAAATAAGGATTAAGACATTTATTTGTAAATAAATAATGAGAATGTCCTGGATTTTAATAAGCTCTAATAAAAAAATTTCAACGGTCAGATTTCTTTTTCATTCTTGCGATATTTCGGTGATTAGTGTTGGAAAAAAAGTATAAAACGAAATAAATTTTGAAAATATTTAGAATACAGAAGAAAGACAAATGAAAGAAAATAAGTATGATTTACCTGCTTTGTTTCTCCTCAGTTGTAATTGGCGCAACATAGTCACCAATTTCACCGTAAATGCTGTCATCCACTGGCTTTACCTAGAAAAAAGGATCTGCTTGCAAGGCCATAATGAAGAAATTCCATGATTTTATAAACAACTTGAAAACTTGAAAGCCGCTTGGAAACTTGAAAGTCACTTAAAAACATGAAAGCTACTTGAAAACTGGAAAGCCACTTGAAAACTTTTAATTCTAGAAGGGGCATAAGCTCCAAGAGCCACTAAGTTTTCATTAGTTCCACTCCTTTGCAATGAATGGATAACTGTAAATACACAACTTGAAAATTGTGACATGCAAGCTATTTTGTAGCATGACATCTTCTGACTGTATGACTGACGACTCTTGCTTCCTTAATCACAATGGAATTACTGACGCAATATTATTCAATTTTTGTTCATCACAATTTTTTTTGTAATTGGTTTTCTATACACTTTCTAAATTTAAGTCTTAAGAGTAGACTGATTTTCATATATTCCCTGCTTTCGTTTTAGCTACCAAGGTGTTATTATATGTCCGACAAAGCACTAGATTTAGGTACCAAGGACATGAAATTAAAAATTCTTCGTACATTGGACCCATTTGTATTAGGTCTAACCATACCTAAAAGCTGTGTTTTCTCAGATTTTCTTTATACTGGAAAGTATTGTTTTTAGGGTAGTTTTTACGAAGCTTTCTAGTTCATAAATTTTCTATAAAAATTAAAGAACAGCGCCACAATTTTGTCAGTGTTAACACGTTGAATCTTGATAATAAACAAGCAAAATTAATTCGTTAAAGCTGCAACGCTTTTTGTCCGAAAAAAACTCAAACAATAAGAATCAGTTGATTCCCAAAGATTTTGACTAAAAGAAAACTATACTTTAACTATATTTAGACGTAACTTTAACAGTCATTGGAATCAAAACTCTTTAATTGTATGTGGAGGTCATTTTTATGTAAAAAAAAAAAAAAAAAAAAACAAGTCTCGATTTTTCCTTCTTTTTAAGACATGCGTAGTTATGGAAATTCCAACTTAACAGATTCAAAAAATTATATTTAACTAATTCCAAAAGAAAGAAATTATTGTTATTTAAAGTTCTCAACATTATGCGACTTCCCAATAAGTCACCACATTAATCCTAGTATATGTAAGGACAAACTAGTACATTACACCATTGAATGGATTACTGGGCCACTACTAAACCTACAGAGAACGGTATAATAGGAATTTCGAAGGAATTGTTGAGCAAGAACGTCATCTATATCTCGGAAAACTTCCATAACTTAAGGCTCCCCACTATATAGAAACCCAAAATGCCTATATAAAAACCCAATAGAATAGAAACCCACTATATAGAAACCCAAAATGTCAAAATACCCAAAACCCCAAAATGCCACTAAAGAAACCCAAAGATGAAAAATGCAACAGACAGTGTTGACAGGGTCTTTTCAATTTTTCATGAGCTTTGGCGTTTATCGCAGAGTATTAGTTGACACAGAAACAGCGCTTATTGATTGTGCTGTTTTTGGATAATAGAACTTATAACTAACGGTAGTTCATGAGAATTCAATAATATTTTTGAACTTTGGCCATGACCAAGATTTTAACCTTGCCCAGCCATTTAAACACATAGTACAAACAATACCCCTAAGCACAGTCAACCAAAAACAAGGATGCATGGAAATTCAAAATTGTAATTAGAAAACATAAGCCATAATAAATTACAAAATAAAAATAAAAGTTCATGAGAATTCAATAAAATATTTGAACTTTGGCCATGACCAAAATCTTAACCTTGCCCACTCCTTTTTACCAACTAAACCTCATTAAAGCTCTTTTCGTAAAAAGTCAGGACAGAACCAAATTTATCCTTGACCAAAATACTAACACAATGGAACTTCAATAGCAACAGTGTCAACAATTTTGTTTGAACTTGAGATGAAATTAAAGCATATACTCCGCGTGTGTCCCAAATAAACTACAATGATGACAGTGAACAAATAAGGTTCTGAAGCGTGGGCGCACTGAGGAGATTTTCTCGATGTTTTCCAGAGAAATTATTGCCAAGCGCTACGGCGTTTTAGGTACCCGAGTGACTGATCGCATCTCAAACAGCAATCTGTACAAAAAAAGTGGTTCAATTCCGCTTTCAAGGGCTATAATGCAAGAAAGGATGAGAGGGCTAGGACACGTTCTGCGGAGGAAGGAAACAGATTACCAAACATTCTCCTGGTCGTCCAGCCACCTAGGACCAAAAGAAAAGTAGGTCATTTCCCGAATGCGATGGGAGGATGTCACCAGGAAAGATTTAAGGAAAATCGGTACTTCTTGGGAGGTGTAAACAGGGAGGCTTTGAACAAATCGGGATGTAGGATGGCCGTGCGTAACTGTGTTGGCCTCAGACGGCTGGGTGCTGCAGCGAGATAGTAGTAGTCTCAAATCAGCTAGCTTTTTAAGTACTTGAATATTGAAATAATAAATAAATAGCATACAGGATAAAAAAAAACTTGGAACAATTTACAAATATCATGAAAACCAGCAGGAAATTCACAAGTTTACTCCTATCTCCACGTCGTCAGGAAGAATAGAACTTAAAAAAAGTGAATAGTCATTAACACTTTACGAAATATAACACTTCTTTGGTTTTTCTTCTTTTTTTTTACTGACCCTTCATTTTTTGAAAAATTGCCTCAAGATCACACCAATCCCCCTCGTTCCATCAATTTAATTATACTCTATAAAAATATCTTATGGTTAGGTGATAAATAAGAGCACATTTAACATCTTATTTAAGAGCACATTTAGCTCTTAAATAAGCTAAACAAATAAACTATATTTTAGCATACCTTCAATTTGTAATTTTTTTCTAATTATTGTAACTATACCGTTAAAAAAAAACCTTTTAGTAAAAAAGGAAAAACACATTTGGTACAGAGAAAAGGTCTAAAAACCTCTCTTTCAATTAAACTTCTGCCTTAAAAAGACCTGATCAGAAATCCTAGACCAAAAAATAGCCAATGGACGACATTATCAAGTCAAATTCTGATAAATTTGACTATAAAGAAATTAAGAAATAGACCAATAAAATAGTTTCGCTTTCACAAAAAAAATAATAAATAGATAAATTAATAAAAAGGCTTACTCTTTCTTCGGCAGCTTTCCCAGATTTATCCTTCTTTGCTTTCTCTTTTTTGGATTTCTTACCACCAGCTCTAAGATACGATAATATCTGAGACAACTTGTTGATAACAATGTCGTTAGTTGTCAATGTTGTCTGAAGCTGAAAAAGGATAGAAAACATTAGGACCTTTCTAAAATACTTGATTCATTGCAAGAAATGGAAATAAGAGCGATTTAATCCAAAACAACACTTCTAAAGACTTTTTTCTTGTTTTCCAACTGAATATTAAATTAAACATCAATTTACAATAGATATTGAACAAAAAAAATTAACTAATGAAACATCAATTTACAAAAGTTATTAAACAGAAAAGTAAAATAATAATTATCTAGTTTGTGTCACAAATGCAATCAGCCTCACATTTATAAAAATTTTGGACACAAAAGTCTCAAGCGTTTGTGAGCATTTCATGAGCAGGTTTGTATTATATTTGCTAAATGTTTTGTTACGTTTAATATCTATTATATTAATTTTATTGTTTATTTTGTTAATATTTGTTTTAGGATAAGGAAAAATTTTGAAAAACGGAATTCAATTCGTTTTTTTTTTTTGCAAAAAAAGGTTTTTCATTCGGTAGGAGAAATTTTTGGAAATATCTTAAGGATAGTAAAAAGTAAAGTAATTAAGTATTATGACGCTAAAATCTAAGAAAATAGAAAAATAAATCTGGTCAGATTAGCTTAAGAAAATTCATATGCTACAATACCCCCCAGGTGCGATAATTTTTTTTTCAGAAATATGAACAAAAATGACAGGAAAAAAATTTCCCGAATACTATTCTTACAGTCTAGAGCGTAGAACCCCAAACTTTTGAGCTAAACCCCCAAACGTTATAGACAAAACTTGCCCAAAGATATATCAGTCGAATAACAATGATCAAGTTTGAATAGCTTAAAAATAAGAAAATTGAACTGCAGTCAGGGGGGGGGGGGTACCTGATTTTTTTAAAGCTTCAATATTTAACTGGCGTGGAAGTCTGAAACTAGGATTTGCTTTCAAAATGTAAATATAGACAGCTCATATACTCTGAACTTCCTGTTCTCTATTTAACCTTTGCTAATTGAAATATGCAGTTTCCATTGAAATTCTCGATTAGTAACATGATCAATAGAATGAAAAGTAATTTTTAATCTTGTATATCAAATTTCACCTGAATATTCTATATTAGTAGATGAGCGTCTTTATTGCCCTTTTTTACGGACATAAAAAAGTCGGGTGTTAAAGAATGAAAGATACTTGAATTTTCGTTTGGGAGAGGGGGAGGGGTTAGGATCACGTTAGTAGACACAAAAAAGAGTGCAAGGCACAAAATTTGAAGGGGGATTAAGTTTAATTTAAACTTAAATTAAACTACATATTTAGTATGAACACGTTTCTCGGATCATCTATCCAATTGGCAGAAACTGAAAGTAGTCATACTTTCAGTACTCATACTTTGACTGATAGTATCGAGAGTAAGACTAGTAATGATACGCAGATGGGAAAAATTGTTGCGGGGAAGCGCCGCCCCCATCAGTTAAAGACTGGTGTTTCCCCTAGTTTGTAACAGTATTAACGATGCACTTCTCCAGATGACTGAAAGTCTATTCAATATGCTTTGGTTTTGGGCAGCTGGGGTATAAATAAGTAAATTCAATTAATTGTCACTATCAACGGACTATTTTAATTTCAAAAATCATTTAGTTGGCACTGTATTTTGTGCGCATTTTTAAAAACACATTTCAGGATGCCAGCCGCATCATGGATGATCCAGATACGACTAGTCCCTTACCCGAAGTACGTATTAGATTGCCTGCATCTGTTGGAAGTTCACAAAAACAGATAGTTTTGACGAAATAGCTCCACAGTAGCACAGTTCAAGATAGATATTTACCAACAACAAAAAAGCTGTTTTCAAGTGCACTAAGCCAGACATTCTCTCTTTCAGAAAATCATAGCAATATAAGTGCGTACGTATGTTTCTGATCACCTTCAGTAACGGTGACACCAGAAGACAGAGCTCCCCTGAAGGAGGTTTGAGGATTTATGCGTTGAGGATAGTCATGGCCTTTTCATCAAAGACTATTGAGATAACCATCCAAACTTGCCTTAAAGATAAAAGTCAATCTTTAACCGCGCAACGATCTTCCCTACTAGCCCTGTTTTAGCTCCTCTGGAGTTGTGTCAAATAGTTTAGGAGCCATATCATTCAACTGGTGGCCATATTCGGTAACAAGTTCTATATAGAGGGTTGATTAAGCTAGATCGAAGGAGCCTTGTGGAGCAACAAAACACTCGTAACCTTGTTGCAACCGTTTTGTATAATTGAATAACTGAAAATGAATTGTAATAACTGTATTGTAATAACTTCATTGTAATGACTGAAAAATGAGATGCAGGAGGATCAATTCTGAAGAAAGAGGATGCTTTCAGAAATTTCAGCTCAAAGATAAATTTCTGGAATATGCAGCTCATTAGCTCACTGGATAGCTTTTTCCCCTTCAGCACTTACTCTTTTATTAATAAGCACACATCTTAAGTAGAGACCAAGGCTAACTTATAGTCCATGATCTCCGATTTTTAATAACTGATAATTATGATAATCTCTGTCCCCTCCCTCCTACATTTTGATAGGGAACTTTTGTTGGTATGTTATTAAAAAATTGAAAGAAAACTAAAACTACCCCACCCTACATTTTGCAAATACCATACCACCTTGCTTTTTCGTGGTTTGGACCCCCCCCCCCCCACCTACCCATTTCTACCCTAAAAAAGTGCAAAACTAAACCACAGATTACACTTGATAACTATTTACCTTTTCAGTAGGTATGTCAGCTTTACTTCGTATCAGTGTGGTGGGAATATCGGATTCAGCAATATCATCTTCAATGTCCATTACGTATGCCATCCGTCCAGGAAGAAACAGCTCATTCCTCGGGGGTATATGTGTTTTGAAAATTGTCCTACAAAATAAAAAATTGTCGAAAAAATAAAACATTAAAAACTAAATTATCAGTCAACATCAGGCAATCTTCATAGTGCTTGCTTTCACGAAAACGTTCTCAAGTACTGGAAACGAAATTGGGCTTTTTGTTTATTCTATTCAAGAACTAAAACGTCATTCTAACAGATCTTTTTACTCTGTAAAAATGTAAACAGAATTATTTTTAGCACCTAAAATTTTTGCGCATAATCACTTCGTTTTTTTTTTGGCGATATCTGAATATTTTGAAAAACTATTTTAGAATGCAATCACAAAAATGTTTCTGACCGAATTGGGGAGCAAAATATTTTTTTTTATTTTATTAACTTTTTTGAATTCAAAAACTAAATCGTGATTTTAGTATAACATTTTCCCCAATAAAATTATCACGAAAAAAAACTAGTAAAAGGCGCCGAACTACCCTCTCATATTGATCTTGATCGGTGATGATCAATGATTATCAATTACACATTAATCTTGGCTAGGTATTAATATAAGCTTTTTTATCCAACTCAGGTTTAATCCATAAGATCAAGAATTCTAAATGTATGGATAGCCCTTGTGTTACAACATTCTTCTAAAATGAAACTGAAAAAAAAGCAACATCCCCTTGTTTGTGAATAAAATTTTAATTTAAATCACCGGGATACAAACCATACTTTCTAGCAATATAACTTGTCCTAATTTTAGTGTGTTTAAATATTCTTAAAGAAATTACTTTATATACTGCTGAATGAATAGACGGTTTATTTTGAATGACCTTATTCTAGGGAAAATTGGGAATAACTGTGGATGAAGAGGCAATGATGAGTTATTACAATAATTACCAAGTTTAGCTTTATTTACTTATACAGCTACTGACCTATTCACCAATATTGGATAGGAAGGTTAATGTGGTGAAATTTTTTAAAGAAAAAAACCTTTAATGACTTCTAATTCTAATGTTGTAACGACTTATTATTTTTAGTAAGTGGTTTCAATTTGTAATTGACGTTAATTTTGGAGGAGAAGCAGAAATAATTAATTTATTTACTTTTCTATCAGCTAAGAACTACAATAGAAGACACTCTTTTATTATGCTCAAATTTAAGTTTTCATGCCTTGGAATTACATGGCATATGATGGTGCCCCGCAATCAAAGAAAGTTTAAAAGAATAGAACAATGAAATTGAAATAATAAAAGCCACAGCACTGACTATTATTAGTAATGTCCTAAAATTTGGGATATGTCAAATGCTGAAAAACTAATAGATCTTTTCTAGAAAAACTGTCTTAGAATAGTTTTAGGCCCCCGTTTGAGTAACTAAATTTCAAGAAGGATCCAGTACGAAAAATCTGGTTCAGTTCCACTCTATAATGCAAGAAAGGATAAGGTGGCTAGATAACATTTAAGAAATGTTAAGCAGCAAAAATAGTTTTATTTGGCAATACGATTGAGTTCAAGCAAAAGGAAGATCGTCCCCAAAAGTTTGAAAGAGATTGTAAAGGTTGGAGAGAGGTTATGGGAGTCAAAAGGAGCAGGAATTTCGCAGAGATGAGGAAAAGTAAAGTTCTGAATAGGGTGGGACAGATAAGGAGCTTAATCACCAGTGGAGCAGAGTTTGCCTCGGGTAGCGCTACACTGCGATGAGTTGTTGATAGCATAGAAACTTTTCATAGTACAATTGCTACTAATATTTTTATGGTTACTAGCATAACGATAGCTAAAAATGTGACAGGAAATAAAAATTGCAATACAACAGTACTGAAATGGGCACAAAATAAAATGATCAACCTAATGATATCATATTATTTCTTTTTTAATTGTTTTTTATACCTAATTTTTTTACCACCAATTTTAGTCTCTTTATTTTTAAAGCAGCAGCATCATCAACATCAATTTGTTCCCAAACATTGTTTATTAATAACATGCTAATATATAATATTTAATTATTATTGAACTCCGAGTTCAATCAGGAACTTTTGTTTTGGTTATATTCTAAAATTGAATTTTTAACTGCCCCCAGAACACCGTTCTACCCCCCCCCCCCCCCCGCTATAAAATTAGAGTCTTCAAAAATCTTGTCAAAACTAAGATAGGCCTTTTCACTTGTCTTTGGAAAATCGATTCCAACTTTGCCCCCCCCCCCCCATGATTTTGGCAAAATTGTATCCCTGATTGTAAATCATTTGAAATCTTTGAGCATTGTTTAACAGTTTCATCTGCTCGTCTCAATATACGTTTTTAATAAAGCGTTCCTTAATAAAGTGTCATAAAGTGGTTTTCGTCGTTTTATCTTCACCAAGCTTGAAAGCGTTATACCTCAAGCACAACTGTCGACCAAATCCAGGACTTATGCACGAAATGTCGCCTTCCTTGATTTTAAACCGCACTTAAGAATGAAACGACAATGAGTTGATTTGAATAGCCTATATCGACATCAATTACGTTATATTTTTATTTTCTATGATATTATAAGCATTTTTGGGCGTTTTGCTTTTATTTTCTGCCAGGTTTTTCGGTACTGAAAATCGACCGTAATTATTGATACAAATTATCTACATTCGGTTTGTTTTATTAGTCCTAAGTTCTTTCTTTGTTCCAATTACATTCAATTTTTTTCGCTGTCGGAACTGTCAAATTTGGTCATGAATAGCATACAAATTGCATAGAGCTTATACTAAACATTAACACTATTATTGTTAGGTTAGGTTAACTTATACAACAGAAGCGGAAGAACGAAACAACAAAGAGTTGATTTGAATAGCCTATATCAGCATCAATTTGTTCCCAAGTTTTGTTTACTAGCACTACGTCTGTTTTATCTATTATAGATAAAGATATTATAGATAAATAGATAATAAATAGATAATAGATAGATAAATAAATAGATAATAGATAGATAAATAAATAGATAATAAATAGATAATAGATAGATAAATTATATAATAAAGATATTATAGATAAAGATATCTATTATAGATAAATAAAAATTTATCTATTATCAGATTTATCATAAATAGAGATAATCTGTTTTAAATAGAGCCAGAAGGTACCTATAAACATTTCGAGCAAGTTTTGATCTTATTTGCATTTCCTCCTCTTTTCCCCTCATTGTTTCTGCCGTTTCAGCTTCTCTTTGTAAAAGCGTATCCAAATCTTCACCATTCTCTTCAGCTTCCCTGGACATAATCTCTGTCCTCACCTTGAAAAAAGAAAAATATATTATAATAAATTATGAGTAGGTCATAATAGCTGATATTCACTAAATGTCATTTCAACCAATTTTCGTCTATAGTACAAACAAGCAATAATTTTTTGAAAAAAAAAATCACAGTTTCGCAGTTTCTAAATACATAAATACTCGGATATCTTACATCCATACAGAGAGAGAGAGTTAAATCAGAGAGGGAGAGAGAGAGGCCCTGCGTCCAGAATATGGGAAGCTAAAGTGATAAAGTATGGTTGTGAAGCATAGGCACTCTAAAAAAGAGGGAAATTTGTTTGATGGTTTCCAGATAAATTGCCTATGGATTGTTTTGTGTACCCAACTGAATAATCATATCTTAAAATTTAAGACTTAAACAGTAGGCTGTGCAAAAAGTGTGGCTCAACAAAAAGTGTGGCTCAACAAAAAGTGTGGCTCAATCCCATTTTCTGGGGAAATAATCAGAGGAAGGTCAAGATGGCTAGGACACTTTTTGCGGATGAAAGATGACATATTGCCAAGGATCATTCTTGTCGGCCAACCGTCTAGGGCCAAACGAATAGCAGGTTGTTCCCTCTCCCGAATAGAATGGCAGGGTGTGACGAGAGAGGCTTTGAAAAGATTTGAAGGGAGGAGGAGCCTGCATAGCTGGTTTGGCCTCAGGCGGCTTGATGCTGCACTGACTTATTAGCAGTAAGGGGAAGCTCCACAAATAGCAACTTAAGAATGTTTCTTCTTCCAATTCCGGTGTCGCTCTATATTTAAACCTTGCGTTTATCATTGCCAACCTATCGGGATATGTTTAAGTTAACTGATTTATTTTACATTTTATTTCCTCAACTCAACGTCTGATATATTTTTACTTTTGTCACATATATTTCTGGAATCAGTGATCCATTTTTGACAGCTTCGGAATCTCTACTTGCTTCCAAATGTCATCAATACATGTACTTCTGATGACGTTGCAAAAATGCAACATCGAAATTCTCACCACTTCTATATTACCCTTCATAGGTCCAAATATTTTTCTCAAATCATCTGTTGGCCGAAATTACAGACCCTGAAGGTTAAAAGCCTTGAGATTAAGCAGAAGGAGTTTCAAAACGCATGGCAGTATGACTTTTGCAATTGGATTTAGATTAAGGGTCAGTCTCATTAATGAACCATAATTTCTCTGTACTGCGACAGAAAATCTTGTTTATTTGTGTGTTGAGTTAGATTAAAGACTCGTCTTAAAGAAGACTAAAAAGTCTAAAATAAAAAATATAAAAGATTTTTTTGTCGTTTTCAAAATGAACTAAAAGTAGGAAATATTTTTCTTTTTCTAGACAATCTAAGTGACAACGAGGGCGGCAGACAAATGCCATGACGAAGTGGAATCTTGAAAACTTAAAAGATAATTTCAAGACATTTCTACAAAATAAAAGAACATTCAATTATTCTAAGCTGAACACTAACCTTCAAAAACTTCTTAAAATACGTTTCTGGCCACAAATTTATAATTATGTCACTGAAATGTTATATGCCACTAATATGTTAAATTATAAAAAAAAAGTAAATAAAATTATATTGGATTTTAGAGCCCCTACTGGTAGTACTGACCTCCCTTTCATGACCCTTCAGCCAGGAAGCGCAATGGGAGGGGGGGGCGAGAGCCTGTCATATAGGTATTAAAAAAAAAATACTAGAACCACTTGGATGTAGAGTAGGGCGACTTCAATAAAAGGTACAGAATTTCAAAAAAAAAAATAAAAATCTCCATTGCAATAGGAATAAAGCTGAAATTTATCAGTCAATGATAATTAATCGGAATTTTTTACTTTCAAGAATTATTTAAGGTAAAATTTAGTCTACATAAAGTAGTCCTAGGTTAGCTTCGGAAAATATTGACAAGCTAAGTAGGATACTTAAGGTCGCAGACCTATTGAAGATAGAATTCGGCTTTCTTCGCCTTTCTCTATACTATAAAGTATCTGAAAAGACGATAACAGGCCACATTTAGGTAAAAAAAAAAGTCACCAAATGTAGATGGCGTGGGCTTTTTTCTTTTTGGAGTTTTCCTTGTTAGACCTTGTCATAGCATTGAATCGTCTGAGGCAACGACAGCGGAAACCCACGCCATCCTTCTTGTTTATACTTAAGTTAAGGGTCAAAACCCCTAAAGAAAAACCTTGCAACAAGCAAGTTTGAACCAGAGTTCATGGAGTTTACAGATGCAGCTTTATCCATTATTAAAAACAGATTATCCACTAGTTCAAATACCATTTTTCAGGTGATCCCAGAACACTGAGATTTATAGATCTTATCTGAAACTCAACAACCTGAATCCATTACTTCAATCCGTTTTCTCGTATTATACGTGTATCTTAATACAAATTGACTTTTAGTTTCCCCAAAATGCGTTATATATCTTTTTCTCACATGAAGATATAGTTAAAAATTGAAGCTAACGATATCAAAATCAGCTAAGCCTTGTCAATAAGACCCAAAAAGTAATTTTTGCCGATTATTTCGACTGAAATAATTGCTCCTGCAAGATTAATTTGAATCCTTGCTGTCATTACGGTATTTTACTATAAAAGTTACAACAGCCAAAGAAGATTATCCTTTGGCCCAAAACACAAAAATAGTTCTGTTCTTTAAAAAAAAACATTTTTTACATATAAGCTATGTACATACAAAGTAAATATATACAATTCACTCTATAGTTTCGCAACATTAATTTGCTCTCCAGCTTAGCTGTGGTATTTCAAAGGTCGTATATATGCAGGATATTATCCAAGATAGCCAAATAGTATTAAGTCAAATTCATAGAATTCGTCCTAATATGGTTTCTTGTGTTGAGAAAACGGTTTAACATAGCAAGGTGTCAAAATCGTCGTTGGTTCCGGGGTCAAAAGTAGTATTTTAGACAGGTATATCCGCTAGAGAAAAGGTAGTACCTGAATTGAAACCCCTCCTAAATATATTTCTCAGATTTTCATATTCGTCTCTAAAAGGTAAGAGGAATACAATTCACTCTATAGTTTCGCGATATTAATTTACTCTTCAGCTTAACTGCGGTATTTTAAAGGTCATATACCGCATTTTTGCCAAAAGAGATTTGAATATCTCCTCTGAAAGTCAACACGCCTGATCGATGGCTTCAACCCGTTTTTTTCATATCCTACAGGGACATTCATACAACTCAACTTTCTAATTTGCCAAATTAAATATGACAGCATGTCATCCATTTTGTTGCCAGATAAATGTCTTTTCTTATTCTATATAAATTAGTCTTCTGTTTTCTTTCAAATATCTTGATTTAAGTAAAATTCAAACCCTCAAAATTAACACATCAATTTTTCTGTCTTACATTTTGCAACAGAAATTTAACATTACATGTTAAATTTTTTTACCCAAATTAGGCTGGTGAAGGTGGTCAGAGTAAAGGGTGTCAGCTCATTCGAGGATATTGCCCCAGAGAGAGTGAGGAAATATTGCATCAGTGGTTTTCTTTTGCCGATGAATGGTCGGGCAATTATAGGCTAAAGACAAAATTGAGAAAAAATTGATTTTAGGCAAGATCTTAGTTGCTGTATTAAGTGGGATTCCTTCATAGGACCCTAACAGCGCCGTGCGGCAATACATGTTGGAGTGTGGTAATCAAGTCTATCAATATTGGTAGCCAGTAAGCCCACACTCCCAATAGTGTTAAATATGTTTTTCTCACTTGCAGAAACACTTAGAAGCTTTTGATACCAAAATTGCCTGGGCCTAAACAAAGAAGCCTAAAAAATAGTCTTGTAGAAGAAAATGCTCGTTACTACCAGTTGGGAAGTTCTAGACACGTTTTTCAGCTTCCAAATTCCCCTATAAAATTTGTTCACGTGCAATACGGGTTTAAATTAAAAAGAAGAAAAAGCAGGCATAACAAAAGACGCAGCACAATTTTGTGTACATACAGCCAGTAATACTGAGTATTTTACACCCCCTTTAACAGCCAAACTGTTTCAGCTCTACTTTCTTATTTTTAATTTTAACGGTTAAGATCTTCAATAATGCTATCAAGCAGTCACGGCTACCAAATAGCAAATCACTAGACAATCAAGATTGCTTTTTATATTATCCCTTTTGAAGCCTCAAAAGCGAATTTTATACCCTAATTCCAAAACTCTCTGAAGCCCTTCAGATGAATTTAGAAAAGTAAGGGGAAGCGGTTAATGTAATCCCAAGCCTTCGTTTGTTTGAAGAATATATTTAGAATAAGCATTCAACATGGTAAATGTAAAAAAGAAGGTAAGGGATGCGGCACTAAACCCTTAAGGTCCGAACCAGCGGTGCTAATCTCCGTCTCAAGGCCTTTCAGCCAGGAAGTGCAATCGGAGAATGGGCACAGCCATCTTGTGCTTTCGTAGACCCTTCATGTTTACCTTCCCCAGATTTCTCTAAGCACCCATTTAGAGCTAAGTCGACTCTGGCTGAGCTGGGCATCTCCGAAGGTAAAATTTGTTATAAGAAGTTATCATCCTTTGAAGAATTGGTATATGATTGCCAAAAATTCCATTTTGGCATCTCAGACACTTTCCCCAAAAAACCTTTTTAAGGCTGAGTGTGCAAGACCGATGGATTGCAGCAATTTGCTTAGGGACGAAAGGCACGTCCGCGTGGGAGCAAGGATTTCAAAAATAGTAAATTTTCGCACAGCTTTGTTTTATAATCTAATACACACTATAACTTGTCCACCAGGTTCTATTAGAGATACTTGTTCTTCTATATGTACTTATAATCACATTTGTAGACAGCCAAATATCTTATCTCCCGAGGTTACTTGCGAAATTCCCCAATTCTTTTTATTTATTTATTTTTTGGAGGGGGGGGGTAGAAATACGGATATTCAGCCTAATAGTGTAGTCGTTTTCAGGCGTCTAACCCATCCCTGTAAAAATTCTTTCGATTTCTTTAGTACTTTTGCTGCGACAATAGAATTACAGGAGATCCACATAGTTCTGACCCTCCAGGGTGGAGGGCTCACAATAAGAAAAAATGTATATTTTTATGCAACTATTTCTTCACAGGACAATATCCACCACCAATCCTTTATGTGCAGGTACGCTTATGTTAATACTCTTACCGCACTAACATTTTAAATAAACCATTACCTCAAGAGACCTCTTACTTTGCAGCGTCTCCATCAAAAATAAAAGATAATGAGCAACAGTCTATAGTTCAAATCTGCAGAAAATATATCTTATCAAACATTCAAAACCATCTAACCCCATTATTATCATGTGTACTTTAAATACGTATTTTCAGGTAGCATTACGAAAATTAAGAAACAGGCATAATTGAAAATTAAGGAATAGGACAGGACTGCAACAAGACCATAGACGGAGTTTTTTTTCTGTTTTGCAGAATATGCGAAAACACTGTGGGTCACATCCTTTCTAAGGTGTGATTACAAAACAGATAAAGATGAACCTACCTGAAAAAGAAGATGCAATTGTGAGAATAGATAAGTCGGGACCACAAATTCTATCCTAAGTGAGATGTTCGCATTCATCCTCCAATTCCATAAGCAAGTACGATACCTGCATCAGTAAATCAACATGCATAGCCTCCATGAAATAATGAAAGCTTCCATTTAAAATTTGCCTCTACATTTTTTCAACATTTAAATATAATGAATATACCAAATATAAAAATCAAAAGTGGAAAAATACTAAAAATGTATACCTTCTGAAGCAGAGCGTAATCTAGACCTTTGACCAAGTGAGTGTGTTCCATATCACCACCCAAGTATTTTGACTCTTGAATTTGCTGACGCCTCCTTTCAGCTGCATTTATGTTCCTATCGAAAGATACAAATTACGTACATTAAAAAAAACACATACTTTCTGATCTATATATGCCGTAAACTAGCCAAGAATAATATGTAGCCAGCATTCATATGTAGAACAATATGTAGTACAGCAAGGTACGGCCAAGGTGACCTTTCCACGGTACGGCCATAATTATTACCAGATATGTTCACAAGATTAACACCCACTCATCAGTTGACAGCTTATTTTCACCTTTAACACAGAAAGAATAAAACAAAAAAGTGCAAACGGGACGTTTCCCTATCCCTGAATAATGGCTTCAATTGGAAGAGGGCAAGGCTACGGTTTGTTACCCCCACCCTAGATTTTGAAAAATACCAATCACCAACTAGAAAAAACGACAAATTTGCCTCCCCACCACTAAACATTGAAAAAGATTCACCCCAAGTTTTCGTGAATTGACCCACTGTGTCTGGAAGAAATTTCCCTTTCCGAAATTCCTTCCGAAAATTTTTTTTATAGTATTTCAAAGTTATAATATTTTAATATGAAATACGAGCATAATACCAGATAGGCAACAAGCAAAGTGTTGATCTTTTTTGTTTTAATAAAACAATAATTGTTTTTCAAGTTAATAATGAATCTTTTATATAGCTCATAGCTACAACAAACATCAAAAACAAGAAGAACAATAGGGAAGTTTTTTCGTAAGATGGTGGAAATCTAATTAGAATAAATATTTCGGCCCTATGTCCAAGGGCCGTCCTCAGCAAAACAAAATATATAAGAAAAAAACTTACAACAAGATACAATGTAACTAAAATTAATTTTTTTTTTAAACAGTCCCAACATCATTACTTCAGTGAAGTTCAACCAGGACATTGGGCCGAAATATTCATTCTAATTAGATTTCCACTGTCTTGCGAAAAGAATTCCCTATTGTTCTTCTTGTTTTTGAGAGTCCTGGTTGAACTTCGCTGAAGTACTGGTACTGGGACTGTTTTAAAAAATGTAATTTTAGTTACATTGGTTGTATCTTGTTGTAAGTTTTTTTTTTCTTATATATTTTTGTTCTGCTAAGGACGGCCCTTGGACATGGGGTCCAAATATTTATTCTAATTAGATTTCCACTGTCTTGCGAAAAGAATTGTTTGTGATGGAAAGGCAGTGTGGTCATTTACTTAGCTACAAGATCTCAATTTCATATTAGGTTTTTATTCAGTTTCTTTTAGATCCCCTGTGGCTAGCATATGAAACTGGGTAAGGGTTAGAATTTAAAATTTCGTGATTGTAGGTGATTGAGATAAAGCCCATGGAATACAACTCCCCTAGCAAGAAAGATCATAAGTCTTTTTTTTAAATATAAGATTCAATTTTATTGGAAACATTAAATTGTACGAATGAAACACAAATAGATAAAGTGAGGAAAAAAAATTATAACTGTTCAAAAATAAATTTCAGACTCACATACACAAAAGCAATTCAGAATCACCGAATTTTGATGCTTAATTCTGTCCCAACTATATTTGTTTAATTTCTAACTAAGATTCTACTGGTAATTCATAAAAATAGTTTCCCCTTAGTGCACGGAAAGGCGTAGTGGTCAGAATACTGGCAATTTTTTCTTTATTTCCAGGATACTGTTTCAAAGTAATTTTTTAATTAAAAATAGTCAGCTTTGTTCTTCTCTCTGTACTTCACTTACAAGCTAGGCTTCCACTATCAGGGTAAAATCTGTATTCTAAGGTGGAAATCAAATTTTCAGCGACAAGATTTTCTTTCCAGGAATGTGTTACAGAGCATGAAAGAGAACTAAAAACTTTTTCTCTGTGGAATCCTCAGATAAAAAATAGGATGGTTTCGCCTATAAGATAGTCTTATTGAATATAATACTCTCAACTCTAAGTCAGATATTGTGTGATAATTCAAAGCTTTGGACACAAATGACTAACGTGTTTTTTATTTTTTTTTCTATGATGTTTTTTTCTTAAGATGAACATATATCCGTACCCCAAAACAGCCAAAAACAGTGAATTCTTTTTTTGTACAACAGAGTTGTATAGCTACAAGTGAAACCTAGACAAGATTAAGTATAATGATAAACCATGTGCTCCCAAAAAATAGTTGGAATTTTACATCCCTCCCGCTGGAACGGAATTTGGACGAACAGCTAGTTGTTATTGTTTGTTCTACTTCAAATTTATTTTTCTTCTCTAAATTTGAAAATTTAATTCATGGCTAAAAAAATCGTCTTTAAAAATAAAAGTAGGACGGTTCAGCCTATCAGATAATCTTACTGAACATAATACTCTCAACTCTAGGTCAGATATTGTGTGATAATTCAAAGCTTTGGACACAAATGACTAAGATATTTTTTTATTATTTTTGTTCCATGATTTTAAAATACCATTTTAAAAATACCTTTTATTATTTTGTTCCATGATTTTAAAATACCATTTTAAAAATACCATTAATAAAATACCTTGAAATTACCCTGGTCAAAAGCAACGGCCTAACTAATCGCACCACATATACACAGAAGGCCCGGGATAGATGCAGGTAAATGTACTTCACTTCACTCAATAAGAGCTTTTATTTTAAATCTATCGAATTTTATGGGGGGGATTAGATAAGATATATTTCCTTTTAAAATAGTTTATCTATACAATAGTTGAAAATTAGACCGAATATTCTACAAGATTCGTTAACGAAGTTGAGGACATAATTTCTATACATCATCACTCCCAGACTTCACTGCCATGCTATCAAAGATAGGATTAGTAGGGCATTATTTGTTCAATCACATTTCGATCCTCCTGGTCAACATTTTCCTGTGTATCCTCGGCTCGAGAAGAGCTTAAAAAAGGCTTTTTGGCTAATACTACAAAAATGCGAAATGCTACCTTTAGACGTGACATTTATTATATTTTGTTAAACTAGTATTAAATATCAAGTAAAATTTATTACATAATAATATTAAATATATATTAATAATAATAAAATAATATTTTGATAAACTACTAATACGAGCTTCTCTAAGACACCGTACCTCAATAATTTGTTCTGATCTCGAAATCAGCTTAGACAGATGCTAAATTCATTTTTTTTTTTTTTTTTTTGAATACCAGCACCTGCTGCTATAAATTACTTTGGAATAATATGCAAATTTTACCTAGTGGATTTAAGCTGCAAAGGAATACCACATCAACACAATATGAGAGTTCGGTTGAGGCGTATATTAATTACAAACGAGATTCGTGATTTTACAAAGTAACTGATAAAATATACCGAAAATAGTAAGGCACAATTCCTCATTATTTTACCTTTGTTATTTGTAATAATGTGGCTGGTATAGGCCACTCTGAGTATGTAACAATATTAATAACATAAAACATCACAACGACGTTTAAAGAGATTGGACAAGTTCATAGAACAAAAAGAATATATACTCCTAAGTCCTTGAAAAATAACCAAAAACAAACCGTAAAGGCGAATAAATAGGCATCATAAGTCGTAACATCTCAGGGAATGGGTTCTTAGCAACCCAGAAAGTGGTATGAATTTCGAAAGTAGTTTGAATATCAATAAGGTAGTATGAATTAACGTTGATCCTTATCAGCTAAGACGCTTATAGCACGGGACTTGCAACTTAAAAGATTTGGTACAATTTTTCTTTTAATAAAAAATGCGAAGTGGAATTCATTCAGGAATGTCGCGCGGTCGTTGGCAATCGTCAAAACTAATATGTCCCCTTACTATGTCCTACTGTCACAACTTGGCATAAGTCCTATTTTATAATAAAGAAAGAAAATTAAGTTAGATTAACGCATATAGTTTTTGGGGTTAAAAAAAGGTGAGTTAGACAAAAAAAAAACTGAAGCTCGAATGCCGAGCGCTAACACTTTATAAATACCGCTAAAAATTTAATCCATACAAATATGCCGTGGTGGGCTTTAACATTACAACAAGATTACCACAAATCCCCTCGTTTATGCAATTTTACCGGAAGATCGACCATGATTGTTGAAACAATTCGTATAAATTCGGGAGCGAGTTTGAAAAGCCGTATTGGTACCGGCCGGCCAAAAGGCCTTAAACTGCTGGGGACAAGCATTTAAGTACCCGTACTTCGCAGAACACTTCATTAGAATTACGTAATTTCACAAGGAGAACCCTTTAGTAGCTGATTGGATGCTATTTTATTTTTAATAAAAAAGTGTCTGGTTGTCAAGAATTGTTCGTGGTCTTTTTTTTATTTTTTTTTCTGTGCCCATTTTGTTTTTCCTTTCATTTTTTATGCTCCTCTTTAGTGCATTTGTGTTGTATGCGTAAAAAAAATGTGTATGTAAAAAAAGCGTGTATGTAAAAAATGTGTATGTAAAAAAACAATGAAAATATAAACATGAAAAAGATTTTTCAATTGAAAGTAAGGAGAAGCATTAAAACTTAAAACGAACATAAATGGATAATAAATAGATAATATAGATAAATAGATAAATAGATAATAAATGGATTCTAATGTTTAAATTCGTCTATTTAAGTTAACTTTGAGAATTTTGGAGTTAATTTAGAAGAACTAAAGTTGTATTATTTTGGCTTTTTTTACTTTTGTATTTGAGAATAACTGATCATTGAAAATAAATGGGTATGCAGAAGGTAACAATAAACTATTAGTATTATAAAATGCTTAGCCAGTAGTTAAAATGCAAAATCTGTAAAAAAAAAAAAAAAAAAAAAAACAACTATGCAACTTTTCTTTTTACTGAATAATTCAGTTGCAAGAGTCTTCTTGCTTAGTATGTGTGAGTTCAAATAAAAAATTAGCCTATGATCGAATGCCAAACGCTACTACTTTATAAACACCACCAAAAAATTAGTCCCTATAATTGACGCGTGGAGGGCCGCGGCATTATTACCATAATTTCAATTTTTAATGTAATTTTACCAAATGATCAACCTCAGTGGTTAAAACAGCTAACACAAGATGACAAGCCAGTTGTCAAAGTCAGAATAAAAACAAACAAAAAAGAAACTGGCAAATCCTCTTTTTATAAACTTATCCATCTACAGGAATCTTCTCGGTTAAAATTGCCGATTTAGATAAGATAATAACTCACGATCGAATGTCAGGTGCTACAGCTTTGTAAGCACCGCCAGATGTAGTTGTGTCTTCTGCTTGATTGTAGTCTGGATTGATGCCATCACGTCTTTCTCTCGCACGATCTCGATATTTCTTTGCCAGTTCTGCCATTTGATCTTCCTCTTCCTTTTTGATCTTAGCATATAGACTGGAAAATAGTAAAAGGAATAAGAGTTAAAAAGTTCTTAGACGACATTAGCTAAGAATAATGGACTAGGACAATAGGATTTTTCTGGTGAACGAAAAATCGGAGATCAGATTTGATTTTCAACAATGGTGGACCAGCATTAATTTTGCGAGAGAACAAAATTTTTTATTATTTTTGGAAATAAACCACAATATTTTCAAAATCAATCAAATGTTGTTTCACTATTTTCATTTAAATTCCAGTTTTTTCCTGTAATTATCACAGTCTCATCATTAATTAATTAAACACACTTTTTCAACATGGACAATGAATCAAGCAGGCTGACTGGCGAGTAACCAACAGGCCGTCTCATCAATTACTAAGAGTTTCAGTTAAACTTGAAAGATGGACGGAATACCACAAAGACAAATACTGCCCTCGAGCAGCTAATACGTTGAAATTATTCCCATATCCAACCAAGAAATTAAAACTTCCGGGGCCACTCAAGTCGGAAACTGATCAAAGAATCTGCCACTCAAGCTGAGTAAAGGCCATGATTGAGCCTCATTAGAATCGAATCAGATGATGTAACTGATCTCTGCCAGGCCATTTTTGCAGCATGAAAAACGGCCATTCTACCGTGTCATTGTGCAAGCCTACATTTTCCGTATTCACAAAAATGGATTTAAGAAAGAATGCAGAAATAGTCCAATCAGCATCACGAGCCATCAGTCACGTTTTCTGATAAGTTTTTTCAGCGTATAAAAGTAACAACTGTTTTTGCCGTTGGAGAAAATCGGGCGAACTTCAGCCCTAGAATATCCACAATCAATCAGATATTCGTTGTTCAACAACTCATGGAACGATGAATCTAATTCGACTAAGAACTCTGCCAGCGATTCGTCAACTTCCGAAAGGCTTCCGACATGAAAGGTTATGAAAAATTTGGCATATCCTCTATCATTACAGGATTATTCATGAACAAAATTAAGGATCTGTATTAGCAGTGATACTGAGGCCACGTATTAACCACTAACTGCCGATAGGTTCTTAGAAGAGTTCAGAAATTAGTCAGAAGTACTCTAAGGTTACATCTTATCAGCACACCTCTTCAAACTCTTCCGAAATGCTATTCCATCATTGATGCAGCCGGAATATGACACTAAAAAAACAGGATTGCTGGTAGACAATCGTACATAAGCGCATTCTATATATAATCCTGCCAATTCTCCACAAGAACAATAACCACAAGCTGGAGAACTCTACGACGTCACCAAGACTTCAGGATGGAGATCAATAACAGCAAGTCCACAGATATAGCAGCTATGAGACAAGAGCTGGAAACACTCCCCATTATCACCATAGGTAGATGTCAGATAGAAATAATTGACCATTTCTTGTACCTTGGTAGCCCATTCTCCTCTGGTAGCTGTCATAGCTCTAATGTAAAATGACAGCATGTCCTGGGATATAAGGACCAGGCAGCCTCAGAAAAAATAAGCATCTGTCTAGCAAACTCGAAATGCACCAACCCCACAGTTTGGTCATTTCTATAGTAATATATGGGTACGAAACATAGACACTCAAATCCAAAGACGAAAGAAATGTTCTAGCATTCAAGCTGAGATGCTGCATAGCTAGAATCAAACACACGGTTATGAAAGTAAGCCAAAGGTACAAGTGTGCTGAAACTATTTGTGTACATTCAATCGATTGGAGAAAATCTGATAAATTGTATACACAAAATAATGAAAAGAAATTAATAAACATATTTGTATAGTAATGTTTATTAGTAACTGGCAAAAAGCCCAAATTACGGTTAGAGAGACCTTGGTTTGCTTGGGCCTTAGGCGACAAGAAAATAAGGTGACTGGCGAACTCCCCCCTCCCCATTCTACCTGTAGACAATTACCCCTCGGAATATCCCTCTTGCATGTAAAATTGATCTGCCGAAGGGAAAGTAAGACAAATAAAAAGAATGAAGAAAAGAAGGGAATTAGAATATGATACTACCTATATTCCAAAATACAGGCAGAATATATGGTACTGTCCATGTTAAATTTTCTTGTTTCTATGTTGAATTTTCCCTCCACGTTATTGAATTTCAAAAGACACCCCTAAAAAGGTATTTTAGGCGGTAAACCCTTCATAGCCATGACTACTGGACGCGCTCTAGATCGCAAGGTGTGAACTGGTATAATATACTATAGATGTCACAACCAGACCATGTCAACAGGAAGTAATTACTTGTACTTCTTCATCCTAGTCTGTTATCTCTGTGCACTTTCATTATGGGGCAGTCCGGGAATTTTTTGTGAGAAATTCCCCAGAAGAGGGCGGGGGATTTTGCATAGGAGGATTCCCCACAGGGAGGAACTTTCGGCGGGAAGGGGGAATACACCTAGAACCGAAAATAAGATAACTACTGAAAATTCTTTTCTACAGGGAAATAACCTCATGGAAGCTGAAGACCAATCCCTTGCATATATTGTAAACTAATTTCACATCAATAATTTCTAAGACTCAAGCCCTGCATTACCACCAAAATGAACAAAAAAATAAACCAAATTGTTTTTGACAATAAAGGATAAATTATGACTTATTCAAATAATTAAAAATAAATTAATTTCAAGTTTGCATTGCTGGACATGATTTATTAATGTGTTTATTATTATACAATATATACTCTATAATATAGAAAACTGATACCAGTAAACGTTCATGTCAAATCTATTGAATTTAATCAGGACAGTCCTATATCAGAGAGATTTTACACTATGTACACGAACTACTTTACGTGCGTAAACTACTATGGAGGTATATTCTATTTAAATATTTGATATATAGAGATGGCTCCACAAAAAAAATCCAATCAGCTCTTGTGCCAATTCAATCTAGGCCTGGCAAAGAAGAAAGTATTCCATTAAACAATTAAGTTGTGTGTGAAAATTCCTTTCATTAAGATACACCTACGCCTGTCTGATTTTTGTAGGTTAGATGTCTTGTTTGCTTCAAATTTTTATATTACAAATACTAGGTGTGTCGGATTTTCCAAGACTCAAAAAACTTCAAAAACTCATCAAATGCTGAAAAAAGTGTTGCTTAGCATAAATAGGCTTTCAACATTGACATTTAAGACACAAAGCTCCTACAATAATTTCAATCATATTTAAAAAGAAATCCACTTTTACAACTACTAAATAGTTATTTGGCACATAAAGCATAGCTTGTTAGGTTAAAACAATTAAATGTTCAATTATAACAATTAAAAAACAATACTTTTGCTTGATACCTCACAGCTATGTCTCCCTAAGAAAATTGTTAATTCAAAGACTCTGTTCCTAATTCCAACAAAAGCTGAGAGCTCATATGGCACTTGTGACGAGGTTGGAAGAGCCAAGAGCTCATATGGTATGAGCTCTAGCAAAATTCTAAGAATCACTAGATTGATTCAAAAGGAAAATCAGAGGCTTAATGCCGGTCGGGAGCTAAAATAAGAGCTCTGAATCGTGAGGTCCTTCTAAATACCAAAATTGATTTAGATCCGATCACCCACTCGTAAATTAAAAATACCTCAATTTTTCTAATTTTTCCTCTCCCTTCAGCCCCCCCCCCCCCAGATATTCTAATCGGGGAAAATGACTTTATCAAGTCAATTTGTGCAGCTCCCTGACACGCCTACCAATTTTCATCGTCCTAGCACGTCCAAAAGCACCAAACTCGCCAAAGCACTGAACCCCACCCCCTAACTACCCCAAAGAGAGCAGATCCAGTCCGGTTACGTCAATCACGTATCTAATACATTTGCTTATTCTACCCACCAAGTTTCATCCCAATCTCTCCACTCTAAACGTTTTCCAAGATTTCCGGTTTCCCCCTCCAACTCCCCACAATGTCAACAGATCTGGTCGGGATTTGAAATAAGAGCTCTGAGACATGAGTTCCTTCTAAATATCAAATTTCATTAAGATCCGGTCACCAGTTCTTAAGTTAAAAATAACTCATTTTTTTCTAATTTTTCCAATTTACTGTCCCTTTACTCCCCCCAAAATGATCGAATCGTAGAAACGACAATTTCAAATTTAATCTGGTCTGGTCCCTGATACACCTACCAAATTTCATCGTCCTAGCTTACCTGGAAGTGCCGAAACTAACAAACAAGGACAGACAGACAGACCGACAGATAGACAGAATTTGTGATCACTATATGTCACTTGGTAGATACGAAGTGCCATAAAAATTGGTGTGTCAGAATTGAACATTAGGAAAAGAAACCAAAACAATAATTACAGTTTTTTCCTTCTCCTGGCTTCAGCTTTGCTGGTTTCACTATTTCCAGATGGTACATCTTGTAGTCTTTCTTTAGTTGATGAAGCAGGTGTAGAAGGTATGGTTGACCCACTAGGAGCTCTTGGGGTCATAAGGAGCTTACGAAAATCTTCATTGGTAAGTTTATGACTGAAAAATAAATTCAGTTAACAAAGGAACACTATGAATAATAAAAGGTGGGAGCTTCATGCATACATAACTATACATATACAGAAATTTGGGTAATCACCCCATATGATTTCTTTAGAAATTATAATTCCTGTAGAAATTTCTTTAGCATATTAAAATGTGCAAAAACAGATATTTAGGCGAAAATAAAACACTTTTTAAAAGCACCAGAAACCAACTCCTCTCGAACAACTTTTTGACTGGCCCTAAAGCAGTGGAAGTATACAAAAATATACATACTGCCAAAACAAAAGGACATCCTCCTCCCAGATTTAGTAAAAATGGTAAATATATCTTAGTAAAGAGATCTTAATATAAAATTTCGTTTGGGGGGTTTTCCAGAAGAAAGATCATGGATGCATGTTTTTTTTTTCAGAGGTGATTGCACTGAACCAATGGTCCTAGAAGATCAGGAGAGGGCTCATTTGAAAGGAGATAAAAAGTTTCAGCACCCTTTTTAAGTGATCAAAAAGATTCGAGGGTAAAAAGCTCCCTTCCATGCCCCTTTTTCCCAAAGCTGGCCAATCAAGATTTTGAGATAGCCATTTTGTTCTAATAACTATGTCTTTGGGGATGATATGACCTCCCACAACCCCTAGAATAGCTGTAAATTATAAAATTTTACCCATTGTTTACATACAGTACTTGTTATAAGGAAGCATACATACATTTTGGAGGAAGATTATTTGTGGAGGGGAGAATTTTCTACAGGGAAAACTTTCTTTTTGGAGGAAAGTTTCTGGGGGTGAGCTTTCAAAAAGAAATTTTACATGTGGGACATTTTCCAGAATTCCTGCACAAAACTTGTTTTATGTCTTTCTTTCTCTTTAGCAACTCAATTTTACATGTTGAGATTTTCTGGGGTGAATTTTCAGTGGGGTTGGAATTCTCTGAGGCATTTTCCATGGGAGAAATTCTCTATGAGGAAATTTTCCATGGAAGAAACTTTCCATTGGAGGAGGGGGGTCAGAAATATTTTCCACATAGGGGGATTTCCAGTATGGATTGAAAAACGGTCAAAAATTAAATATAAATTAAAAATTTGTTCAAGTGGGAGTATGCAAAGGAGAAATTTTCAGTTGGAGTAATAAGCAAAAAAATTTCTGAGGGGAATTTGGAGTGAGGATGGAATTGTCCAGGGGTAATTTCCCAGGGAGGAGCATTTTATGTCGGGGAACTTTCCATTGAGAAATTTTTTCTGAGGGGATTTCCATGGTAGGCAAGGCAGGTTTTCTAGCATTATTTGAAAAGCGATCAGAAATTAAATTTTAACAAATTAATCTTTAACTGAAAGGAAGAAGCAATATTAATACTTAAAACAAACAGAAATTAGTCTGTATATAAGGGATTCTACCTCCTCCTCAATACCCCACGTTTTATGCTAAAGTTAGACTTTTTGTTCCAATTCTTAAACAATGACTCCTGACTCCATTTAATTATAATAAAGAACTTTTTCTAAAGTGCTTAAAAACCTTAGCATGAAGAGAAGGGTATTGAGGAGGAGGCAACCCCCCTCATATACAGAGTAATTTCTTTTGATTTTAAGTCTTGATGTTGCTTGGTAGGCTACTTTCAGTTGAAAAAAAAAATTCTTTTTTTTATTTAATGTGCTAAAAAGGCAATTAAAGAGAAAAGGTCAAGTACAAAACAGGCGCATAATAATTTATAAATAAAAAACTTAAAAGCCAAGAATTATTGATTGCTAAATTGAATCTCTTAGATGCAAGATTGACCAGATCCAAGCTTTCAATTTATATTTAGTGTTTCAGTCTTGGAATAACCAAAAGACAGAAAATTACTAGGGACATTCTACCATAACCAAAAAAAAAGTTTGAACCCCAATACAAAAAAAAAGTAAAAACCACTCTAGAGATAGAATTTTAGATAGAACCCTTTAGCAATTCTAAATCTAGTAGAAAAACCAAGCTGCTGCTTTAAATTATAACTATACAAATTATAATTATAACTATAACAAATTATAACTATACAAATTATAACTATACAAATTATAAATTATAACTATACAAAAGTATCAAGCAAGAAACTATCATCCAGTAGTTAGATTTGGAATTATATATTAGAAAACTTTAATTAAGGGTGGTTTTCTTGTGTTTATTAAAACCCTGTACATTAAAATGCTCAGAAATTCTATACACCAGCTTGGAATAAACCCATCGTAATATTCTTTATTTTACAACTATTTCATTATTTTAAATAGCTTAAATTTAGGGTGGTCTTTCTTTTCAGTTTAAATCTACAAACTCCAAAGATGTGCCAGGTACACATTTCTAGGTGCTTAGGATTTCTAGCTCCCATCAGGAATAGGTCTATATGATTTGAATCTATTTGCAGAAGCATATCTTATAACACCTACTATGTGGAAGGTTAATCTTTTCACTGGCATGTATATCAAACATGTTTCTTGGTCTTTTGAAATGTTTTCCACATAATTTACTACTTAGTTTTTCGTTTTAGTTTCATTTTTTCTATATATTTAGTTGCTTAACTTTTTCTTGTACTTTATAGTAAGCTATAAGTAAATTATTGTTATTCCAGTCAAATAAAGTTGCTTAATTTCTGCACCAAGTATATGAAAGGGGTAAGGTTTATATTAACACAATATTCAGGTAGCTAAGAAATAAACATACCTCTATAGTCAGAATTGCATCCTGAATCCAAGTTTAGTATTCATTTGTGCTGGAAATGAACTTTAACACCACCCCTACAGATACCAATTCAGGGTATATATTTGCACATTAGGGAGGTAGGAGTGAAAGTTCATTTCTGATGAAAATAAATGTTAAATTAGGATTCAGGACACAATTCTGACTATAGAGGTAAGTTTGAACTTTACCCCTCCCCCCTTAATGTGCAAATATATACCCTGCATTAGTATATGCAGTATACTGAACGAATTCAGTTACTTTGAAAAGGATTATTTTGAAACTAATTTAATCGGATGTTAGCTGTTTGACAGTATGGTGAGTAATAAACTGATTTGATTTTGGACTTTGGCTAATTTTCCATATTTGTTGGTTATACCATTATGACGGAATATGTACATTCGTCGGTGTTGAATTTCGTGCAATCCAATCTTAAAAAGGAGTAAGTGATGAAGTTATTGCTAACCATGCTGTTGGTTTTTTTGATGAGAAGTCTATTATGGCGGCTAAAATAGAACTTTGGTCTCATGTTTACGAGGGTGAACGTGTGCAAAGACGCCAAGGCGATCAAGCTAATTACCGTCACATTAAGGACATGATGGAAATCTTCCAGAAATGCGACAGCGAAAATTTGTCTTTGCCTACATACGTGATTATTTTACCTACCGAGGTTCCTGTTATTCCTGCTGTGGCTTATTCTAGCTTCGCCTCAAAGCTTGTAAGCATTGATTCGGAACTTAAGCAAATTCGTGAGAAGATTTCGTCGTACGATCTTAAATTCCCCCCTCTTAGCAGCCCTGGCACTCAGTCATTGAATCCCGATCTGACGACCGTTGTTATTTCTAAAGTCCCATCAGAATTAAATAATCCTGCCAAGCGTCGCGAAATAATAGACTCTATTCCAGGTCATGAATGTAATCATACCATTAAGCCCTCTGGCGATAAGCTGGTGGTACGAATTGACCAGATTGCTGCAAGGAACTTTTGCAATGCCGTTCCGACTGTAATGAGAGATTGTGACGTCAAAGTAAAAGAAACGAAATATATTAGAATCATTAAAGGTATACCGACCAATTTTGATGAGGGAATGTTAATTGATTGCAACAATATTACTCATGCGAAACGAATAGGCAATTCTTTGGCTGTTAGAGTGTTTTTTGAAAACGCTGTTGCGCTCGCTAATGCACTTCGACTTGGTATAAAGATTGGGTATGGGATATATCGAGTTTACGAATACCACACCCACCCAAATGCTGTTATAATTGCCAATCACCAAATCATTTAAAATCAAATTGTGATAAAGAAAAATGCTGCTCCCGTTGCGCAGGGCAACATGAATCCTCGCCTGATTCTCCGTGCCAGGCTACACCAAAATGTGCGAACTGTCAAGGCAATCATGTGTCATTCTCAATGAAATGCCGAATTCTTCGTGAACTTTTGTTGGAACGATCGTCCTATACTAGAAAATGAGTGCTAAGACTAACTTCACTATATGTTCGTTCAATATTAACGGTACTAAGGATAAAGACGTTTCTTTAGATCAGAAATTAGAAAATTTTGATGTTTTATTCCTCCAGGAGCATCTCCTACCTTTAGTGAGCTTAAACTCCCTACAGAGAAGTAACGAACACTTAGTTTTTTCTAAAAGTGTACGCAAAACCTCTGGCAGACCATCAGGTGGCCTAGCATGTTTAATAAAAAAGACGCTGTTTTCACCACCCCCTTTATGTTATCACGAGAGTGATTGTTATATTGCTATTCGTCTTGCCAACCTTGTCCTCATTAATGTTTATCTCCCCTGTGACCAGAAATCCCTCCGAAGTTTAACTAAATTTACAAAATCTTGCGCATTAATAAAAAGTCTTTTGAATGGCATTGAGAGTTATGGACTGGATTGGTTATTAATTGGTGATATGAACTGTAATATTAACTCTTCATCAGTGCGGACTGAGCTTCTTTTGGATTCCCTACCGAATAGTTACTATAATTTTGAAGAAAGATGCCTCCCATTCCTATATCCATAATAGTGGCTCACTTTCGGACATTGACCATTGTATCGTTTCTTCTGGTCTCATCTGTGGCGAAGTCCATGTTGATCAGGATGAGCGTGATTATGACCATCTCCCCCTATCCCTCACTGTTACCCTTAATGCTACTGCTGAGAAGAACCTTCGTCCTAATTCTAGAAAATGGATTTGTAAAAGAGAATGGAACAAAGCTGACTGGCCTCTTTATTTTTCTACGCTTGTTAGCCTTCTATCAACGATTAAAGTCCCTTTTAATCTGTTGGGTACAAGCGTTGGGTCCCCACAAGCCAGAATTCAGCTTAATATTTATTATAGCCAAATTGTATCGTGCTTAAAGAGGTCTGAAGAGGTAGCTGTTCCCCTATGTTGCTTTCAAGCACAAACAAGAAGTTCAATTTGGAAGAATGACCCAGAGTTCAAGACAATAAAAAATCGGGCTAAATTGTGGCTAAAAATTTGGATAGCTTGCGGCCGCCCTTTAAGGGGTAATGTTTTCGATATTAAACAAAGAACTAAGCTTGATTTTAAACGCTATCTTCGAAAAATTAGGTACAATGGTGCCGAATTTCCTAAGTCTCCTAGCCAGTGGAAAAAAGTGATTAATGTCGCGAAGTTTGATAGATCGCCTACGGCCGACCAAATCCCTAATGTATCATGGATCAATCATTATAGTAACATTTTCGATACAGTGATATATGCAGTTCATTTTCGTTTTTCAAAGCTCTGTTCTAATCTGTTGCCTAAGAAAATCATTCAAGGTCATGTACCTCCCGTTAGTGTTGACCGTGTCAAAAGAAGTGTAGAGAGACTTAAATCTAAATCTTATGATATAGACGGCATCAGTGCTTTTCACCTCAACACCGATTCGGAGGAATTAGTTTATCACTTGCAGTTACTTTTTGAGATGTGTTTATGCTCTTCTTTAGTCCCTGATTCTTTTTTAGTTGGTAACATTACATCAATTTTGAAACATGGTAAGGACCCAACTAGTTGTGCTTTGTATAGGTCTATTACGGTTGCTTGTACTTTAAGTAAAGTATTTGAATATGTTTTGCTCCCTGATCTCCTGTCTAATGTAGATTATATGTCTAATCAGTTTGGCTTCAAGCCGTATATAGGATGCCAACATGCTCATTGTGCTACAGTTTCGCTATTACTTGAAGCGCATAAAAATGGTTTTGAGGTTCATTTTTTGCACTCGATGTTTCAAAAGCTTTTGATTCAATATGCCATAGCCAACTTTGTTATTCTTTACTCCAACTTGGTGCAAATGTGTCTACTATATCAACTCTTCGTTTTTGGTATGCTAATTCATATGTTTGACTCAAGTCAGGTGACACCTATGTTGGTAATATCCCCATCCGTTCTGGTCTTAGGCAAGGAGGAGTCTTATCCCCTTATCTTTTTAATGATTGTCTTAATTCTGTTTTGCCACGTATTAATCCATCATGTTTTTTAGGCCTAACTAATCTTTCGTATATTGCATATGCAGATGATTTACTTTCGATCAGCCACACTAAATCTAGCCTAATTAAGTCGACCCAGCTTGTTTCTAAGTCTTTTGAGGAAATCGGCCTCAAACTTAATACTGAAAAATGTGAATATTTAGTTTTTAATGCTAAGCATCAAAGTAGTGACCTTGGTTGTGGTTATTTTTCAGTTAAGCTCGTTTCTTCAATTCGGTGGTTTAGTATTAGTATTTGTTCATCTTTATCAGCTTTCCTATCTTGTGGGCTAAATGATATTAAAAGTAAACTTAAAATTGGGTACGTGAAAATTATCCCGAACTGAGGCAGATATTCACGAAAGGCTTTATCCAGACTTTATTCTACATATTGCGATCATTCTATATTGTTTCTGGCCGGTTTGCGCCCGTTTTTTAATAATCAAGATTTGCAGGGTATAAGAGTTCTGTATTGTAAATATTTATTAAGAGTTTCGTTATTGTAAATATTTATTGTATCTGCCGTGTTCTTATAGAAATCAGAAGATTATCAGAAAGTTTTGTGCCACTGATATTATTTTTGTTTATAAAAAACTCTATACTAGATTAGGTGATGAGGCCTGTCAACGCTTGGGCCCTTACCATCCTTTGATTAGATTGTATTAATTGTACTGTTTGTGTTATTTTGTTTTTCTTTCCTTAATGTTTTTACTCCGCTTAATTTGTCAAAACAAGTGGGTAAAAAAAAATTATTATTATTATTATATACAGGGGTAGAGTAAAGTTCATTTCTAATGCAAATGCATGTTAAATTTGGAGTCAGGATACAATTCTAACTATAAAGGTAAGTTTATTTCTTAGCTACCTGAACAGTCAATCAATATAAACCTTACCCCATAAAAGTAAGCAAGGTGAGGCATAAGTACTATTTTTTCCAGTGGCAGAGGATGCAAAATACCAAAAAGTGTGATCTTTTAAAATTGTATGCACTTATGTCTGTGAGTTTTTTGGTAATATAATTATTTTATTAATGTGACCAGTTTTATGAACATTTATTAATCAAAGCTGATCAGCATGTTGAACAGCTTTGCTGGTCTTACGATTTTCAGACAATATATCCTGTAATCACTCTTTATTAGATGCAGAAGGTGTAGAAAGAATAATTGACTTGCTAGGAGCTCTTGGGGTCATAAGAAGCTTACAGAAATCTTTATTGGTAAGTTTAAGTAACCCTCTTAGATAAATGTAATTTTACCTTCTCCCATAGCTTCCATGAATTGACACCACTGAACACACTATTCAAAATACCTTTTTATGCTCTTTCTAAATATGCTTATTACAACTATCTAAAATTGAATTTTGATCCCTAAAGAGATCTATTGTTCATGTTTTTTATCTCAAATAACTAAGATAATCATACCATAAAATTTTAAACCTAATGCTTATTTGGCATTCCAAACTCTTATTTTCTATATGCATGGATTTATCATAATCAGATCTGATGGCCTAGACTTGATAATTTATACACATTAAAATTCTGCCAATTTACGAAATGTTCCATAATTTTTTGGAGCATTGAACTTTTTGGCAAAATGGCAATAGTAAACAGAGGAGACTGTTAATTTAAACAAAATGAAATTGCAAAATTATAGCATGGACTTGCTATAGAAAAATAAAACCACAGAAAACTCTGATAGTCGAATGGAAAAATCTGATGGTTCAGACAGCATTCACCCACATATCCTCCATGAATATTGTACAATTTTGTGTCAACCTCTTTCTCTGCTCTTCAAGTTATCATTAAGTCTTTCCAGACTAACTCTGGATTGGAAAACTGCACATATCATTCCTATATCTAAAAAAGGCAGAAAGGCTGGAAAATTATTGACCATTAACATGACATCAGCAGTTATTAGAGTTCTCAAAAAAAAATAATGAACTCTGCAGTTGTTAAACACCTTGAAGTAAATAATGTTTTATGCAGTTCCCAAAATGGCTTTTGTTCTGGAAGATCTGTTGACACCAATCTCCTTGAATCATATGATCACATCACCAAGTTGCTTGATATAGTTGCTGATATGATTCTGCTTAACTTTTCTAAAGCTTTTGACAAAGTTTATCACAGGCAACTTAGAATTAAATTATGTGCAGTCAAGTCTGCAGAGAAATCCCTGATTCTTAATTTTCTTTATTCTTGATCTCAATGTGCTTTGTTATTGGATGACTCTAGTAATCATATTCTTTCTTCCTCTACACATTTTTTTTTTTAGTGGAGTTCCTCAGGGAAGTGTTTTGGGTCCTACAGCATTTAATATCTTCATTGATGATGTTCCTCTCATTATCAGCAGTAAATCAACTCTTTCTGCAGACAATCTGAAGCTCCTTGGATCAGCCTTGTCCTGCAAAGATCATACCCTTCTACAAAATAATCTTCAATTGCTGGGTCCATGGGCTGATACTTGGCTTCTTTAATTCAATGTTGCCAAGTGCCATATCATTCCCTTTGATGAACTGAATCCTTGTCACTCTTATTCTTTCTTAGGCCACCCACTCTCCTCTGTAAATAATGAGCATGAACTAAAATTCAGCCATCATGCTAAGAGATCTACTGCTCAGGCTAGTTCAACTATGGGACTGATAAAGCATACTATTTCTACTCATTCCAAAGTCATCAGTCTTCTGTAAGAGACTTGTGTTCCTAAGCTTGAAGCTCAAATGTCTCTTAACTCCCCATATTTTAAAAAAAGACATAAAAGTTATCTAAGATTTGCAGAGACATACTACCAAAGTGATATCTGGCATGCAGGAGCTCTCCTACCCTATAAGACTATCAAAGCTGAATCTCTCTACACTCGTTGATAGAAAAATAGAGAGGATGCCATTTTAGCCAACAAGTTATTGAGGGCTAATACTCTCCCAGTGTTATTACCTACTGTTGGAACCAACTCAAGAGCTACACCTGAAACTTGTCAAGCAATCCACAATATCTAGAGTCTATACTCAATTCTTTTCATTACAAATTGTCAACAGTTGCAAAGATATTCAATGAAATAGTTACTGCTGAATCCATTCATGTTTATTGCTCTTAGCTGTAATTTAAGGTAAAATGTTTGGTAAATTTGTAATTGGCTATGTAATTTAGCTGGGATGAAAGTGAAAACATCATTTGATGTCTTTTTTAATGTTCTTTCATAATTCAATAATTGCTTCTGGGGCTAATTGCATCTTGAGCCATTAAAGGGGCCCCAAATGTATTTCATATGAATTATGAAAGAGCATAAAAGAAACATCAATAATTTTTTCACTTTCATTGCACCTGAATTATATGACCTACTTTAAATTTACCATGAACTTTTTCCTCCTCCACCCCCCCCCCCCTAATGTGCATGTATCCTGAATTAGAATACACCCTGAATTGTTGACAACAAAATTTCAAATCACAAAAATCAGTGCTATTTTCATCAACAGCATTCAAAAAGCATACATTTAAATTGAAACAGTAGGAAAATGGTTTATATTTGAGTTGCCTAATGAATGAAGTTTGAATTTGTATAAATAAGTAAGCCTATTCTTCAAATACTTATTATGACAACTTATGGTAAAATTCTAGTTTAGTGATTTTTGGCTATCTTGGAAAGGAGTTAGGTTAGGAAAATGAAACTTTCAGGGGTGGGTCTAGAGGCTAAAGTATGTCACAGGAAGGTATTTTGAAGTACATACCTCTACTCCCTCTCCCTCTAGAGGGTCCTTACCTTTGATGACCTTTAAAATATGTGTGTTATACAAGTGAAACCTTGCAAAATAGATCTTTTACTTTAACTAAGTATAACAAATTTTTTTTCAGCTTCACAACTTTGCTCAATCCTAATTTATAAGGTTTTAAAGTAATGCAAATATATTTCTTAAATTTTGAAAAAAAGCATTGATATGGCTCAGAATTCTACTCAAATAACAAGAATTGCATTTTCAGAACTAAAGGTACAGAAAAAGCAACTGGTAAATGAAAATTGAGGCAAAATGTTGTTTTGTCAAAATTTCAACAGGTAGCCTATAGACCTGTCATGTAGGGAAATTTCAGGACCCTCTAGAGGGAGAAGGAGTAGAGGTTGGTACCTTAAAAGGTCAATGTTGGTATTACTGGAACAACTTTTTTGGGTCATGAAACTACAGTATTGTTAATAGATCCATTTTGACTTTTTGAACATCTTTTCTCTCTTGCAAAACTACCACAAACTCACCATTATGGAGTTATTCTGGCCCAAATATTCTTGTATTTATACATATAGAATTGCAATCATTTCCAATTTTGTTGTTTGGAAATTTGAAATTGCTCTCTGGATTTAGAGACAATTTTTTGTTAGGTTAGGTTTGCAGTAGTTGGTAAATGTTGGTATTTCCAGAAGATTTTTTTTTTGGGGTCATGAAACTATTGTTAATAGATGCATTTTTTCTCTTTTTGAACATCTTTTCTCTCTTGTAAAACTACTGCAAACTCACAGTTATGGAGTTATTCCAGCCCAAATATTCTTGTATTTATACATAAAGAATTGCAATCATTTCCATTTTTGTTGATCAGAAATTTGAAATTGCTAATGTTTTAAGACTAGGATGTCAAAGATGTAGGTATTACTGGAACAATTTTTTGTTCTAACCTATCCTAACAAAAAATTGTCTCTAAAAGCCACAGAGCAATTTTCAGTCTTAGAACAATAGCAATTTCAAATTTCTGATCAATGAAAATGGAAATGATTACAATTCTATACAATATTGTATAAATACAAGAATATTTAAAAAGTCAAAATGCATCTATTAACAGTAGTTTCATGACCCAAAAAAAATTGTTCCAGCAATACCAACATTGACCCTTTAAAATACCTTCCCAGGATATACTTTAGCCTGTGGACCCATCCCTAAAAGTTTCATTTTCCTAACCTAACCCCTTTCCAAGATAACCAAAAGTCACTAAACTAGAATTTTACCACAATGAAATATCTTTGGGATCCTTTTAAGGCTCAAGATGCAATCAGCCCTAGAAGCAATTACTGAACTATGAAAGAGCATATAAAAGGCATCAAATGATGCTTTTGCTTTCATCCTAGCTAAATTATATAGCCAACTACAAAATTACAAAAATATTTACATAAACTGGCAGAAGGTGAATTACAAGTTCTATAAATTGCTAAATTTCCTCAGGTTTGATCCTCAAAATAATAAAATTCTTTCTTTAAAATACACAACATGTGTCACTTAATCAGATATTCATATTTCCTCTCACAGTTGTCTACATTTTAAATTACTTCAGAGAAAAGCAAACATGATAGCCTATCTTATTTAGAGAGAGCATAAACAAAAAAAACTTTTGGTATAACCAGCTATAGGAAAAGTATGGCAAGTAAAAGGAATAAAGAAAAGAGGGATTCCAGGATCTCTGTTTCAAAACAGAGTTCAAGTATATGGTGTGGAATATCGTGTAGGATTTTATTTTTAAATTCTTTTTCCCGTTTTTTTGGGGGGGGGGGTTGAAGAAAAGAATTTGTTCTTGGACAAAAAAAAATTGAAATTCCAAATTCCGTTTTTTTTCAACCCTTGGGGGGTTGAACAAAAAAACTGTTGGTATTAGATATATTTTATTAGCGTGTTTTCTTTGGATGTGGTCAAACACAGAAAATTTATCAGGTATAATAAAGAAGTTTGCTTACCTGTCTTCCATTTTTTCTTATTATGTTGTACCAGGAATATGCTCTGGAATATTTTGGATCCTATTCTTTACTTTCTTCTTCGATATCAGGATTTCGAAACGACAGACAGCGTCATCTATTCTAATTTTTGAGGTCATCTTCATCTTTATTTGCTCAAACCTGAAAAAGTCACTTTTTGACTTGAAGCAACGCTCTGCGGCCACAAGATCTACCCCGTGTTTATAATAGGCTACTCTGAATCGCTATGCTTTTTTGTGACTGACAGCCAGCGAAAACCATTCTTCTTGCAAAGAAAATGGTTTTCTTATGCTGCCTATGATGAAAATTAATTGCAATAAGCTGCATTGAATATTAAGCAAAGGACTTCCCTCCTTTTAATCGGAACACAGCTATACATTATAACAAATCTATTAGAATAAAACATTAATAGTCTATGAAACCTGGTCAATTTAGCTAGTCTATATAGATGTTCAGGGATAAATGTTCCAAATTGTTGTTGTGCAGTTAAAAATGGCAAAAACCTGTACTTCTGCTAAAAGACAAGGACTTAAAATTTCAATTTTAATGAACCCCCCAAAATACAATTACCCCGCTAGAAAAAAAATTGCACACTCACTTGTTACATTTGTTACCGTCTTTTTTTTTACAAAAACACGAATTTTTGTGTTCTTAAAGATAAAGTCTTGATATTTCCGTTTCAGTGCTCTTCGGTTCCTCGTATTTGGTGATGTAATTTCCGTCAATATACCCAAGTTTTTGTAATTGTTTTCATCTTTAACTTAAATTATGTAATTTTTAGACTAATAAAAATTGTTTAAGCAGTTTTAGATTTAATAAATCTTTCATACTGAACCGCACTGAAGAGGAAAAAATACTTTTGATGTGTATATACATTAATCCAATGAACCCAAGCACATGAAACTGCTGATGAAAAAACTGGAAAAAATTGATGGTCTTCCACCTTGAGCTTTAGAATTTTTTCAAGAAGTTATACCACTGTGTACTTCTCCGTGGCTTCACTTCCGGCAAGTGTCCAGTAACTGGTGGGGGTTCACCGGGGGTGGTTTCTTTGGACACGAACTTTTTTTTAGTGTATACCAGCAACATGAGGGTTAATGAGATTTCTAGTGTTGGGCGATGTCAGATATGGATATGTCACACAAAATATCGATATCGAACGTCGAAACGTGAATATCGATATCAAAAACAATATTATTTCGGCTTTTTGTGATATCTACCAGTGAACATGCAGTAGGAAAGATCCAACGAAAATTGTTTCACAAATGGCCGAGAAGAAGAATCATCTATTCAATATACTGTCTCATATATGAAGAAACAAACCATACACAACTGTATCCATAAGATGGCATAGCCAGTTCTCAAACTAGTTTAGTGAGGGTGGGCTCTTAAACGTTGCTGAGAGCCTCCAAAAGACCTGACTAGATAAAATACCTTCTAAGCTTATAAGCCTTGTTCAGATCACACTTTCCACAATTTCCGCATACTTCAATCCGCGTTTCTAGAAATTATATATTACCCTGACGATCTTCCCCAAGTTGAGAGTAAAATAGCAAAATACGTGGATTGGTCCTTACTGGAATCAGTAAAAGTAGATACAAATGTAGAATCAAGAATCAAGCCAGTTTTTGGGGATCACATGACGAAGTTTTAGTAGTAAATGCAAGACAAGCTTCGTCAGCAGCTGCATCTGTCATATGGCTTTCTAGATTTTCAGTAGGGAGTCTTCAGTTCCATGAAAAACTGAGCCATTTAAGCCGATAAATCTTGTAATATGGGTCTCAGAAACACCTATACAAAGTTTGGGTGATTTTACAAGGAGGAATTCTTGATGGGGAGGGAAGTCTTAGAGGAAGAACTTTCAAAGGCAAACTATACACGGGGGAATTTACTGAACTTCTTATACAAAATTCTTTTTATTTAGTTTATTTTTTCTTTGCAAATTCAACTTTACACATGCAGATATTCCGGGAAAATTGCCCAGGAAGACTTTCAAAGGAGTTACAATTGTCTTGGAGATTTTCCTCGGGTGAGATTCTCCATGTGGGAATTTCATGGGGACAAACTTTCCATTGAGACATAGGATGAGGAGAATTTCCAGTAAAAATTTTCTACGGAGGGAAAATTTCCTGCATGTTTCGAAAAATGGTTAGAAATTAAAGGAAAAACAAGTCTTTTTTTTCAAATGAAAGTAGAGTAAAAAGAATTTTCCAGGCGGAATTATCCACAAGAAGTTTTATGGGTGAGCTATCAGCAGGGATGGAATTGTCTGGGGGATATTACGTGAGAGAAATTTTCCAAGGAGGAATTTTCTTTGGGGGGGGGGGGGGGGTATTTTCTATAGACAGAAAAGGCGAATTTTCTGAAATTAATTAAAAAACTATCAGAAAAAAAATCAGCTAAATATAAGGAGCAATATTAAACCTTAAAAAAAAAAAACACCTTATTCAGCAATTTGGAAAATCCGTCCTAGCTAATGAGAGCCACCGATCAATACAACCCGAACCAGCCCCTCCCAATAGCCGAACTCGGTTACAAAATAAACTTGTACCCCCTAAAGTACGAACTAATCGTTATGCCAACTCATTTGTGCCATTCTTCACATCAATTTTTAATGTTGAGTCGTAGTGTGTGATTTTTGTTTAAATGAGAGATTTTTGTGAAAAAACTGAATTTAGCTATGCTACTATAGTTTTTAAATATACCGATCTCTCTCTTTCTCTCTCTCTCTCTGTACCCAACATGGCAAAGACACCGAAACACAATGCGGTCAGATAGAAAATAGCAAACGAATACTAGATGGCGAACTGATATTTTTCTTTACTTGCCAAATAATCCAACCAGATACACCATTACTTTAAAATGACTGCAAAAACAAAAGTAGTTGATAAACTAGTTAGAATACATATTTTATATCCAAATTTTTTATTTCATCTGGACTATACATACAAAAAAATTTCCATAACTAAGTAAACACTAATAAAGGTACGACTTTATCACTGCAATAACACAATGCTTCAAAAGATCAATACGATGGTATCTATGAGGGAATATGGCCCTTACAATAAGAAGAAATCGTCTCTTCATTCACTTCAACAGGCCAACAAAACATTACCTGGCATAGGAAAAAATAATCCATTGAAGTACCAAGGACAGTGAAAATGAAAATTAAATTCATTAAGCGAAAATTTACATAACCGTAAACATCTTAGAAGATTAAGAGAAATCAGGAATTTAATTTCTAATGAAAAAAGACCTGTTATGCAGTTATGCTGTTATGCTGTTATGCAGTTCATGGTGGCAACAGGTGTCAAATTGAAAAAAGAAACGTAAACAGCAAAACAGCAAAAATAAATGCAAAACAACGTAAACAGCAAACGTAACGTAAACGTAAACGGCAAAACAGCAAAAAAATATGAAAAAACAGCAAAAATAAGCTAAAAATATATGGCAACAAACAAATTAAGGAGATTAAGTTTAGTTGTCTTCAGGAATTAACCGATCGCTAATATTAGAGGTTTTATGTCCAGAAGGATCAAACACTAGCTTTTATTTTAATATCTTCGGTCCTTTAAGAAAAAGAGGGGAAAACGTAAAAGCTGCCAAGGATGGATAGACAAGGATAAAACACTAGAAACACGTAATTTATACATTATTTCTCACATAAGCTTTAGTTAAAATGTATCCTCAATTTGCCCCTAATTAAAAACTATTCTCAAATTATTTTTGGTGTGGTATAGGACTACAGCAGCATTTAGAGCCCTCATACCTATATGGTACGGTACTTCATCCCTACCGCAGGATAACAGCGGTAATATGAACTTCATCATTTAGTTCGTTTATTGACACCACTTGAAATTGCCAAGATACCGCAATACCCAAAAATTCCAAAATTACATAAAAATGAAGAAATTTTAGCTTAAAAACAAAGGTGGCGCAATATAGCACCACTACTGTGGCGCTATATTGCTTCCGGGGATAATTTTGCATTGACCTACGATTATTTTGCCCGTTATAAGTACATTTGTCTGCCTCAGAAGAATACTTACCCAACTCAAATTTTTGGAGTAGGATATTAGTATAGATTATGATGGGTATTACTACGAAGTTTGGTACAGCCAAAAAAAAAGAAGAAAAAAAAGAAGAAGAAAAAAATAAATAAATCGGAATACAATTTTAGAATCTCCATTTTGGGTGAAAAATAGATGATGAACACAAGGCCGTATCCAGAGGGGGGGGGGAGGGTTGAACCCTCCTGAAATGTTTGTCCGACTCGAAAAACGTAAAAAAATGAATATAAACAAATTTTTGATACGTTTTTTAATCCCTTCTCCCCTCGAAAAATTTTTTGTACCCCCACCCTCCCCAAATATTGAGGATATGACCCTGGATGAACCTTTATTAGTCAGCACTTCACCAGAGTAGCATTTGAAGAGATAAATACAACTCAATATACAATATCTCACTTCCAGGAATAGAATATATATTAAGCTGACTTAAAGTATTCATACTTTAAGCCAACATAAAGCATTAAAGTATTAAAGCAGAAAATCAATTGGGAGTTCTAGAATTAAAACAAATCTTTTTTTTTTTTAGTATAAAATTTCAAATGAAAAGAAAACTGGGAACTTTTTCCACAACGACTGGTCCCCTTCCTGAGTGCGAGTTTGATTATATATTTCTTTTGCCGTAAATATACTTTTGATCTTAAACTAGTTGGAAAATAACAATTACCAGATGCATTCAGGCTTTCACACCTACTACTATACCTCAGGTTATCTGCGTTGTAAAACCAGAATTTTATGGAAAGATTATGGAAGCCTAATCGTTTATTTGTTTTATTTATCAATGTTCTAGCAACGCATCATTCTAACAAACACACACATTCCAGTACACTTCATGTAATTTGCGTCGAATTTAAAAAATTAAAAATTTGACTTCCGCTTCAAACTAAATAAATGGTAATGTTTTCGGTAATTTTTAGTTGGTAACAATAATAAATAGTTATTACTATTAGCATAGTTTTTTTCTTTTACTTGCATATAATTATTCTCTATTTGTCATGAGAACTTCTCCATTCTCCCCAATAAATCCCAGCGTATGAGCGTAAGAAGCTACAGGAAAAACACTAATTTTCATATCCTAACAATATGAGGAGTAAACAAGCTATATCACAAGCCTACGTATAAATCATACAAAAAATAGAACAACTCCAATAATACGTCTATAGGCTACAAACAACAGACTTAGAAAATTTCCATAAGATATTGAAATTTACAAAATTAGCATGAATGCCGCAAAACTCGTATCACATTTGGTACGTCCCTTTTCTAGTGTCTTGGTTCCAGGAGTGCCAATACATGAAAAAATAGGGGTGGGGGGTGTGGAAGAGAGAGCGAGGATAATTTTAAATTTTTAACGAAGACACAAGAAAGAAATTATCCAAAATCTATTAAGGTTGGGGGACGGTAGTTTTTTCCCGATTCTTTTCACTGAGAATATTGATAAAAAGCTATCTTTGAAAATCTGCCTCCTCCCCCAAAAGGTACCCTAATTGTTCATCATTTCATAGCGCTTTACTGAACAATGAACAAACAGGAAACACGCACTAAACTAATGGTAACTTCAACCACACTGAAAAAACATTCTCCCAGTCGGTAAAAATAGTGGCCTCGGAGAAAACCAACATTTACCAATACAAAGAAGTTCTAACTGACCCCCTTTTCCGCTCTGTTTTTACATTTACCTAAACCTCAAAGATAACGGCTTAATACGGCCGTAATAGGAATTAGACCTTTCTGAATCCTGGACACTTTAGCATCAACCAGAAGAACTAGAAAAATCAAGAACAAGTTTGAATTTAGTAACAGTTGTAAAAATTACATTTTAATCATACTAATTAGCTGCATTTGGGCATTATCAAAAATTTCCTAAAAGGTACCTTTTTATTAATCAGACAAAATCAAAAAAGCTCAATTCGACTTCAATATTGGTCTATTACAATTTTGACTTCAATAGTAAGAGAGTTTCGTTAGATACAAGCTAAGCTTCAGTGAAACTAGGCTACAACTTATCTGAACTAGGGCAATTTAACAGAAGCTATGTTCAAATTAAGTGTGTCGTGTTTAAATTCAATTTCTTAAAATTATTGACTTAGTTGCTTTGGATTGAGCCTGAGATTTTATTCATGCGGGCTACTTCTTTCCTAAGCTAGATAATTCAGAACAAGCTTGAGTTGAGTTTAATTTGAACAGATTAAAAACAGATTTCAATGAGAGTTCCCAATTGTTTTTTGGCTCAATTTTGGCTCAAATTTTGGGCCATCTATTTTTGGCTCAATTTGAAGCAAAAGTAAATGAGAGGTAAAAGAAAGTACGTGCAATACAATTTTTATTTGGATTCTTCGATCATTTTGGTAAGTTTTGTAATTTTCTGTAGCAACACTGGACGATGTTAGTTGTTCTCATAGCCAATATTGAGTTACCCTCCCATAAGCTTCCAAGGTCCTTATAATTGCATCAAATCCTCCATAAGGAACAGACACGCAGGTTGTTCTTGGAGAGGGGAAGGCGAATAAAAAAGTTAGGTTGAAGTAAAGTTATAAAAACAAATTGTTTGTTAATTTCAATAAGAGATGTCTCAGAAATTTGAAGAAAATTTAGGATATCCTATGGGAAGGGGAGGCCAAATCCCCTCCCCTTGCTCCATACGCCTGAAAAGGAATACAATATGTAGTTTTGAGAGAATCTTGTTTATTTGGGTGGCCAAGCGCAACTTCTAACTACTGGCCACTTACCGCAGGACCAGGACAACTATAGCCAGAAGCTGTTGCCCCCCCCCCCCTGTTAAGAGCATCCTGCTTTAATCTCTCCCGAAAAGTTCCTAATACAACAGTATTTTACACTACACCACCTTTTCCTTTAAAATATATAAATATAAGGCAAAACTTTCAAATATGAGAGAAAAAAGTGTATACTAATAAAAGCCAAAAAGCCAAACTGCTTTGGCTTCATGTCCAAAGCGTTTATCAATAAAAGCCAAACTGCTTTGGCTTCATGTCCAAAGCGTTTATCAATAAAAGCCAAACTGCTTTGGCTTCACGTCCAAAGCATTTATCAATAAATGCCAAACTGCTTTGGCTTCATGTCCAAAGCGTTTATCAATAAAAGCCAAACTGCTTTGGCTTCACGTCCAAAGCATTTGCCAAACTGCTTTGGCTTCATGTCCAAAGCGTTTATCAATAAAAGCCAAACTGCTTTGGCTTCACGTCCAAAGCATTTATCAATAAATGCCAAACTGCTTTGGCTTCATGTCAAAAGCGTTTATCAATAAAAGCCAAACTGCTTTGGCTTCATGTCCAAAGCGTTTATCAATAAAAGCCAAACTGCTTTGGCTTCATGTCCAAAGCGTTTATCAATAAAAGCCAAACTGCTTTGGCTTCATGTCCAAAGCGTTTATCAACGAGAAAAGAAGAGAATCAAAAGAATCACTACTTTTGCCTTATTACGCTTTTCATCAATTTATGCTTCTTTCTTATATGTTTTCGTTCTTTAGTCTTGTTTTCTGTTGATAACTGGACATAAAGCTGAAATATTCAGACACTTTTTAATTCATTTTTTCAATGTCTTAGTTAAAAGCTTTACCTCATTATTTGTATATTTTCATTTCATTTTATATACCAAAGTTCTTATTTTCCTTTTGTTTCAGTTGTTTAGTCTTGTTTTTCCTATTTTTCGCAGATAAAGGCTTCTAGACATTAAGCTGAAATGCCCACACATCCTTTTGTTTCCTTTTTTCACAGTTTTAATTAAAAACCTTGAATGCTGTCCGTGTGTTTTCATTTTGTTTATAGATGTTTCTACTTTATTTAAATCTCCTTTTATGATCACCTCCCGCTCTATTCAAAGAAGTTCTGCACTTCGTTTGGTCCCAGTGTATTAGTCAAAAAGCATGATTGTGCCGACTCTCTTTTCTGTGCCTTCTTGAAATAATCCTATCTCAAAAGAGCCATTCATCAAAGCGTGGTGTGCATTACATAAAACCTCTATTGATGGGTGATAAATTAGCCCCCCCCCCCTCCCACTATAGCCGCTACCATTAGACCACCAAGGTTGCGTGTTTCTCGTGTCTCTGATTTTCATTATGACCGGGAATCTACTTTATGCGGGTTTCTACTTTATTTAAATCTCCTTTTATGATCCATTCACGTTTGATCCATTCAAAACCATTCACGTTTTTAATATATTTAAACAATTCTTTTTTTATGAAATTATATAAAATAAGTTGTATTAATTTTCTTGGTTGATAAAAGGAATAACATTTAATATTCACATCGTTGTCAAATCACAATTCAGTCGTGTTTAGCGAAGTGACACATTTCTAATTCCCCATACCAAATTTGTAATCCGTGAGTAGATCACGCTATTCGAAGAAGTTCTGCACTTCGTTTGGTCCCAGTGTATTAGTCAAAAAGCATGATTGTGCCGATTTTTTTTTGCCGAAAAAGCATGATTTTGCAACATTGTCAAAGAGCACAATTTTTTGGAGCCTATTATCCTTCTTTTGTAGAAGATAACCATACCATTTTGAAATTTACACTATTGTTTAAAACTGTAATAGGCATTCAAAAATAGCTCTGAAACAGGGGGGGGGGGGGTTCCAGGAGGCATTATGAATAATAATTAAATATTTATCATTACTTCTGTTCCAAAACATAGAAAATAGAATAATTAGGGGGCGATTCTAAGCATTATAGATGCAGAAAGAACTATAACGTTATTCTCTGTATCATTATAAACATGTACGGGGCTGAGTTTCTAGTTATTATTTGTTTTAGGGCGGAGCTAATAAATAACCAATTAGTATTATAAATGATGATTGTCTTCTGGAACGCTGCCTCAGACAAGTACTGTTTTACACTAGATGCACGTCGAAATGGGACTACCAATAAATTTCAAATTCAGCGTAATGAGTCAAATTCCTTTAGGAAATTTTCTAAGTTTACTATGGCAACATTTTGAAATCAGTTTACATGTTAGAAGAAAAGAAAAAAATCAAAAGCCTCATCTTCGTGCCATTTCTAGCCACATTGTACCAAGTGATAAAGGAGCGAGCCGCCATCTAAAGGTACAAAAAGATACCCTAGTAAAAAAAAAAACAACAGCAACAAAATAGATGACAATCCTTTTTATACTCATCTATTCTTTCCATGTCAATTAAGTATGACTAACTATGACTATCGCGTTTCCATATTTAACGAGCATGAACAGTGGCGGATCCGGAGACTTCAGAAGACAGGAGGCGTATTTCTTCTTCGAAAACTTTCTAATGGGTTAGTTAATAAGGTTTTCAAAAAACTTTAATTTTCAAGAATTTGCGATATTCATATGGAAAAGATGAAAAAAAGTTTTTAGGTCTGAAATCCCTGTTATGGCGGATAGTTTTAACGCAGTGTGGATAGAATCCCTTCTTTGTCTCGACAGGTTGGTTCTATGTAAGTTTGATAATGTAGAATCACACTTTACATGAGGTTTTACTTAAGGGGCTTTAAAATGCAATTTGGACTATAAAATGGCTGTTTTGTCCCCAATCCCTTTGAAAAAAATTCGGAAAAACTGATATTCCCTCTTAAGATAAAGATCTACGGTGCAGCTAATACAGCCTGGAATGGATAAACTTTTCCAAGAAGGACTCTTCACCTCCTGACTTCACTTGGCCCACTTAGATAAAATATGAAGCCGTGGCTTCACACTGGCAAAACAATATTTTCACCTTTCACTATGAAGTTAATACGCGCATACGATAATCCTGTCCAGATTTTAAAAAGAGAATTCATCCGAATCGTAATTCTCACTGTAAATATCGTCTACGTCATAATCACCAACCATAGCACGCTGAAGCATGTCGAAAAAATCCGGATCATCATCTTCTCCATCATCACTATCCATCGAATAACCTAAAAAAGTAAATAAGCCCGAAACAGTTACAGAGAGGGGTGAGATACAGGGGTGAGCGTCAATTGTATCTGCCTCAAATACCTCGCAAAACTTGTGTTGGAAAATACATTCTGAGGAAAATGACAAATGGAGAAAAATGGAAAATATCATTGGAAAATGCCAGCCTATTTGGGCAGTTTTGCAAATATATCTAGTGTAATTGGCGAGGCAATAATTCTTGTTCATTTTCATTTTCAACTTCTATCTTTACTTCCGTAAGAAAAGAACCTTTTTAAAATTAATCTTTATTTTTGTTTTTTATATACAAAATAAACCTTACAAAAAGATCTTTGTTTAACTTGCGCAATGAAATCAAAGAAGTAAGAATGATTTCCTTTTAAGAGCATTCAACATGAGTTTTACTTCTAACATCCCTTAAATTTTCGCACACGATACGCAGAACTTTGTTTGGTCGAGATATTGAGAGGCAGAGCCGTATCCAGGATTTTTCTTTAACGGGGGGGGGGGGGGATAAGTGTTTTTTCATGGGGTGAGTACACAAATTCTTTGTAAAAAGCGAATTTAAAATTTGTTTATATGTACTTTGTAGGACAAAATTCCCAGGGAGTGGGTGCAAACCCACTAACACTCCCCCCTGAATATGGCCTTGCTGAAGGGTATGTTTGGCGCCGATCTTTCAGATTTACACATAAAAATTCAATCATTTTCATAAAGATGGAAATAAGTGAATGACATTTTAATGACAATATAGTTTTTTTTAGTTTTCACTTATAAAACGGGGTGGGAGAGGGAATATAAAAGAGGGGGGTTGTAAACCTCGGATCAAGGACGCCTCTCTGTCTTTCTGCTGCCATTTCTACTCAAGAAATGACAGCAAAAGTGCCGTATGACAGTACGACTCTTTACAAAAGAGTTATGAAGACGAATTTATAATAGGCACCAGTTTTTGTAAAATGCAGCCATCAAACATCTCCCGGCAATCGTAAAGTATCCTGCTAGCCCTATCGAGAAAAAAGTTGATACCTAAAAATCTATATAATGCTAACAATTATAGCAAAATGTTTTTTTTTACTTATTGTTAATTACCAAGATCTGTTTGTCAGTCCTTTTGATAGCCTGCTTCATTCAAATCTAGCAAAAATACCCAATTTATTATACCCAATTTCAAACTCCATCCAGCCGTAATCAAGGCTTTCAACGTTCTTTCTCGTTTTTTTTAAGAAGGAAGGGCTTAAAACTTCCCGTTAAAGGTTTTAGATCATGAACAATGGATTGACTATTTTAGAATTTGTATTTCAAAGTATTTAGACCCATTTTGAGCAAAAATGACGTTGAAATGATAGTTACCATTGCTAAATCATGTCAAACGTCGATTTTTTTCTCACCAAACAGATTTTTTTCAAAATAATTTTTTAAACTTTGGCAACTATGGCCCGTGATTTACTCTTAACCAGCTTGCAGCTATCTCTGCAAACATGAGAATATAATCCCCGACTTTTTAAGATATTAAATAAAAAAAAAGTTTTTTTTTAGCTGAAAGTAAGGAGCGACATTAAAACTTAAAACGAACAGAAATTACTTCGTATATGAAAGGGGCTGCTTCCTCATCAACGCCCCGCTCTTTACGCTAAAGTTTGACTCTTTCTCTCAACTCTGCTTTTTAAAACAGTAAAAAACTATAGCGTAAAGAGCGGGGCGTTGATGAGGAAGCAGCCCCTTTCATATACGAAGTAATTTCTGTTCGTTTTAAGTTTTAATGTCGCTCCTTACTTTCAGCTAAAAAAACTTGTTTTTTTATTTAATTTCTGAACGTTTTTGAATCAATGCATGTTTTGATTTTGGCTCTCCGCAGAGGAATAATTAACACGAAATTTGCAAGTTTTTTTTTTTTTTTTTTTTTTTTTTTTTTTTTTTTTTTTTTTTTTTTTTTTGGCTAAATGGCTTTCTCATAGTTTTGATCGAATGATTTTGAGAAAAAAGGGAACAGTGGAGGAAGCCTAGTTGCCCTACGATTTTTTGGTTACTTAAAAAGGCAATTACAACTTTTAATTTTTATGAATGTTTTTATTAGTAAAAGATAAACGTAACTTATACGTAACGCACTTTTGTAATCTCATGTTTTTATTATATATATGAGGGGTTCACCCCCTCGTCAGTACCTCGCTCTTTACATTAAAGATTAAACTTTGTCCCAATTCATTAAGAATGACCCCTGAATTACAAAAGCCGTAGAATAAATAGTTGGAATCACTAAAAATAATTTAGCGTAAAGAGCGGGGTACTAGGAGGAGGTGAGCCCCTCATATGCGTAATAATTTCTGTTCGTTTTAAGCTTTAATGCTGCTCCTTACTTCCAGCTGGAAAAAACTTTTCAGATTTATTTTTTCATTTTTTTAAAATAATGCTAGAAAATCCTGCACTCCCTTCATTGAAATTTTCTTCCCCCAAAACAAATTCCTCGATGGAAAGTTCCCCTAACATATCCCCCTCTTTTCCACCCCTCCACCAACCGAAAAATCCCCCTGAAAACGTCTGTTCACTTCCCAATAACCATTACTATATGCAAGCACTGGTCAAATTTTGTAACTTGTAGCCCCTCCCACGGGGACTGTGGGGGAGTAAGTCGTCCCCAAAGACATAGTTATAAGGTTTTTCTACTGCGCTGAATAAAATGGCTATCTCAGAATTTTTTTCCGTTGACTTTGGGAAAATAATTAGCGTGGGAGGGGGCCTAGGTGCCCTCCAATTTTTTTGGTCACTTAAAAAGGGCACTAGAACTTTTCATTTCCGTTAGAATGAGCCCTCTCGCAAGATTCTAGGACCACTGGGTCGATACGATCACCCCTGGGAAAAAAACAACAAAAAAACAAAAAAACAAACAGACAAATAAACACGCATCCGTGATCTGCCTTCTGGCAAAAAATACAGAATTCCACATTTTCGTAGATAGGAGCTTGAAACTTCTACAATAGGGTTCTCTGATACACTTAATCGGATGGTGTGATTTTCGTTAAGATCGTATGACTTTTAGGGGGTGTTTCCCCCTATTTTCTAAAATAAGGCAAATTTTCTCAGGCTCGTAACTTTTGATGGGTAAGACTAAACTTGATAAAACTTATATATTTAAAATCAGCATTAAAATGCAATTCTTTTGATGTAGCTATTAGTATCAAAACTCCATTTTTATAGTTTTGGTTACTATTGAGCCGAGTCGCTCCTTACTACAGTTCGTTAGCACGAACTGTTTGATATATATATATATATATATACTAGCTGTTGGGGTGGCGCTTCGCGCCACCCCAACACCTAGTTGGTGGGGGCGCTTCGCGCCCCCCCCCAAGCCCCCCCGCGCGCGTAAGTCGTTACGCGCCATAATAGTTACGCGCCATTGTAGTTGTGTCCCTATGTCCCACCTGTGAATATAGATATATATATATATATATATATATATATATATATATATATATATATATATATATATATATATATATATATATATATGGTTTTAACTACGTAAAACTTGCGAATATACAACATTCTTTGCTGTCCCATTGTCTTTGCATATAAATTGATTGTCAGGTTTACCGACTCTTGAACATGCAACATATAATGGTCAATGGGAAAACAATCTGTATTCAGATCTATACCTCATGATTCTAATGCTTGCCCTTGAGCTTTGTTGATGGTGATTGCTAATCGACCATTCCCTGTCCCGGTGTCCCGGTCGTCATTTATATCCCCCTGTTTCCCCCGGTGTCCCCGTTGTAGTTGTGTCCCTGTTTCCCGGTCGTCATTTATATTCCCTGTGTCCCGGTCGTCATTTGTATCCCGGTGTCCCGGTCTGTATATACATTCGTTTTTTAGTTTTGTTTTTCTTCTTTATTTTTTTCCTTTTTTTTTCTTTTTTAGTTTATTTAGATTTTTAGATTTTGTAGTTTTTTTATTAGTTTTTAGTTTTTTTTTCTTTTTAGTTTTTTTGTAGTTTTTACGTTCTTTTTAGTTTTGTTAGTTTTTTTTTTTTTACTTGTGTCCTGGTCGTCATTTATACTCCCTGTGTCCAGGTGCTTTGTTGATTGCTAATCGAACATTCCTTTTGTCCTGGTCGCTTTCTCTTTGAGTGTCGTCATTTATTTTTTTCTTTTTTAGTTCTTTTAGTTTTTACCTTTTTTAGTTTTTTTTTAGTTTTTTAGATGAAAATTTTGTCCCGGTCGTCATTTATATTACCTGTGTCCCGGTCGTCATTTGTATCCCGGTGTCCCGGTCTGTATATACATTCGTTTTTTAGTTTTGTTTTTCTCCTTTATTTTTTTCCTTTTTTTTTTCTTTTTTAGTTTATTTAGATTTTTAGATTTTTTAGTTTTTTTATTAGTTTTTAGTTTTTTTTCTTTTTAGTTTTTTTGTAGTTTTTACCTTCTTTTTAGTTTTGTTAGTATTTTTTTTTTACTTATGTCCTGGTCGTCATTTATACTCCCTGTGTCCCGGTGCTTTGTTGATTGCTAATCGAACATTCCTTTTGTCCTGGTCGCTTTCTCTTTGAGTGTCGTCATTTATTTTTTTCTTTTTTAGTTCTTTTAGTTTTTACCTTTTTTAGTTTTTTTTAGTTTTTTAGATGAAAATTTTTTTTAGTTTTTTCCTTTTTTTCTTTTTAGTTTTTTATTGGTTTTTACCTTTATTTTAGCTTATTTTTCAGTTTTTTGCTTTTTTTTATTTTTTTTATTTTTTATTTTTTTTAGTTTTTTACCTTTTTTAGTTTTTTTAGTTTTTTAGCTTTTTTACTTTTTTTTATTAGTTTTTAGTTTTTTTTGTAGTTTTTGCCTTGTTTTAGTTTTTTCAGTTTTTTTAGTTTTTTTATTGGTTTTTACCTTTATTTTAGCTTATTTTTCAGTTTTTTCCTTTTTTTTAGTTTTTTTAGTTTTTAGTTTTTTTAGTTTTTTACCTTTTTTTTAGTTTTTTTAGTTTTTTAGCTTTTTTATTTTTTTATTAGTTTTTAGTTTTTTTTGTAGTTTTTGCCTTTTTTTAGTTTTTTTAGTTTTTTAGCTTTTTTATTAGTTTTTAGTTTTTTGTAGTTTTTGCCTTTTTTTAGTTTTTTTAGTTTTGTAGCTTTTTTATTTTTTTTATTAGTTTTTAGTTTTTTTTGTAGTTAGTTTTTTTAGTTTTTTACCTTTTTTTAGTTTTTTTAGTTTTTAGCTTTTTTATTTTTTTTATTAGTTTTTAGTTTTTTTTTGTAGTTTTTGCCTTTTTTTAGTTTTTTTAGTTTTTTAGCTTTTTTATTAGTTTTTAGTTTTTTTTGTAGTTTTTGCCTTTTTTTAGTTTTTTTAGTTTTTTAGCTTTTTTATTTTTTTTATTAGTTTTTAGTTTTTTTTTTGTAGTTTTTGCCTTTTTTTAGTTTTTTCAGTTTTGACGTCACCTGATCCAGTTTTTTCAGGTGACGTCACCTGATCCATCCACAGATCCACACACAGACAACTTATTTTTATATATATAGATATATGATCCACCCCCCCCCCCCTGTCTGAATGACACTGCCTTATATTTGTATTACTTTAAAAAAAACTTTCCACAAAAAAGTTTTTCAAAGAAAAGTAAAGAGCTTTTTTAAATCGTTTTTTTTTTAAATCAACGTTTTTCTTTTTAAATCAATTAATTTTGGAAAATCTCCAGATCCCCCATAAGATTTTGAGCATCCTCGATAATGGTACTTACCAATATCTATCCCAAAATTATTAATAAAACTTCCCAGATGAACAGTTGGAGATGGAGCACACTGACTATAGCGACAGTGGTAAAGATGCAAGTTTTGTATCTTCAAAGAAACCTGCAAGAAATACACAAAATTAATCAACAAGTTTAAAAAAAGACAACATAAAAATACTTGCGATTGTGGGAGAAGATCCAGACAAAACAAATGGATTGTGGGAAAAATCAACACAACATTAAACCGACCTCCCTATCGCTAAACTGGGATGAGGCGGGTGGTAATACCCGGCCACTGTTTAAGGTCTCCCAACAGTCACATGCACAAGAGTATATTTGGTGGCGAAGGAGGTGCAAGGAATTTCTAGACACCCTTCTCCTCCCAGCATATCGTTGGGAGGAAATCGTAACAATATGGATATCCCTTTGGTTGAGTGATCCAAAGTAGTCCCCCCCCTTTTGCCTACATACTTGAAACATACGAATATTCAGAAAAGTATACCAGGTAATACCAATATTAGGGTATCGGGTGTAGGTATGCAGACCAGACAGATACCCAGGGGCATCAATTCACGAAAAAGTAGGAGGGAAGAGCAAGGGTTTTTGTTCTATCTTTTTTTTTTAAAGGGGCATTTTTCAAAATCCAGAGGGAGAGGGCAATTTTTTCTTTTTTCGAAAAGCAAATACCAAAAAGGGGATATTTATATGGATCTAGGGGGTAATGGAAATACCTCCAGATCCAGCCTACTCAAATTTTATAACTATCGCACAACTTTTTTGGTCTCCCAATTATGTACTTTTTGTTGACTATTTTCTCAAATAACCAAGGAGAAATATTGTATATGTGCTTAAAATGGGCCCAAAATCCCTCTTAATCAAAAATCGATCCTCTTTCGCCAAACAAATCGACTCTACTCTTTAGTTTGCATATGTGGACAGAATTTGGGATACACGTTTCAAAAGGAGAATGACAAGGAAGGAGAAAAAAGTCTAAAGAATTCTCCTAGCGAGATTGAAGACACCGTAGGCCACTGTTTGAAGAAAATTAAGCAAAGGTGAAGGGGAGAAAATAGAGGGAATGGGTTCCAGCTCTCGCGAAATGCGATAGTTACGTGAAAAATGAACTTTCTTAGTATAGTAACCGGAAAAAAGACCACTTGTTGTTTTATCACCACACCAGGAAGATATTCAATACCATTTTACTTTTCGAATAATGAGATCAAGGTTCTCTCGGTAAAAAGAAAGGGTGAACAGATATCTAGGAAGAGAAAAATATTCAAAGGGCATGATTGGTGGGCTGGAAAGAACACAACTGGCAATTTTTTTTTTTTTTTTATATATATATATAATTAAAATCGAATAGTTGTGGGCGTCAAGCCATTGCTAAGTGTAGAAAAAGCTAAGACAGATAGTCCGATTGAGTGAGACACAAATCTGGCATTAATCGACATATATTTGCTTTGATCCGATGTTATGGCTAATGCTTCGTCTTATTTGACCCACTAAAGTCAGCAACCATTTTTCACTTAGTATATGTACATAAATAAAAATATTTTTTTCGCAGCTGAGCATCCATAACATGAATTGATTATCAGAGTTAAATACCACGAGGAGAAGGGGTTTCAGACGCAATGTTTCAAAATTGCACGATCCCCTTAGTTCTTTCCACATCTTTCATTCAGTTGACTTATTTGTAGTACTAAGTTTTGTATTTTGTGCACTTTCAGAGTCAACACTATATTGCTGCCAAAAGTAAAGGCCATTATTTATTTTTATTTTTTCCCAAAGACACTTCTAATGGAAGGGGTTGTCGCATAAACTTCAGAAGAGCTCATTTGATTGGAAATCGGAAGTTCTATTGCCCTTTTTAAGAGTCAAATTGATCGGAAAACAACAAGCCGCCAACACCATTTTCCCCGAATGTACCCTATAAAAATTTTGACATACCCATTTGGTTAAAAAAGTTCAAAGATTATATAATAAAAACTCCGGGGTCAACAAAACCCTCCTCAGCGCCCCGCTCTTTACGCTAAAGTTTGACTCTTTCTCTCAACTCTACTTTTTAAAACAGTAAAAAAAACTTAGCGTAAAGAGCGGGGCGT